>NC_080832.1:27873515-28173515 GCF_030435755.1 Ochotona princeps | reverse complement strand
TATTTCATGTCACTGGCTTTTGCTTCACTGCCTTGTGCCATTGTTCATTTTGAAGAACTGCCTTTCCTTCATTTGATTACGAGTCTACTCTTCTTTGAAAAACAATGAATCACTGGGTTTCATTAGGGAGCTCTTGAGAGGAATTTTCATACTTAGTTCATTTTCTTTAACGTGCAAGTCATGAAATGATAGAACAAAAACACATTTATCTTTTATAATTGTTTCCCTTTGCTAATACATAGCAGGTTTTGTGGAACGATTAATGTTAACAGCTGTGCTAAATAATTCTTCTTCAGGCACACAGAGAACAATCTGACCATTCTGTTTCTAAATCCTGTTTCGATTTTTCTGATACTGCTTTCCCCAACTTTCACCTGGGGGAAAAAAAGCAAGGTGGGAATACGAAGAGGGTGGACTACAGTGAAAGCTTTTCCCTGACAACACAGAATGAGACCTTAGTGTTATGCTGCCCTAAGGGAAGTGTGAATACTAGAAGGGCATTGGTTTTTCCCTCAGGGGCTATTTCCATGCTAGAGGATATTAGACAATTTATGGAGGCACATTTAGTTGTCCCCTCAAGTGGGGTAGAAAGGTGAAAGTGTATTACTGGATCTAACAAGAAGTGACCAGGGAAGATGCCAAGGAAAGCAGTCCGCTGTGCAGTGAAGAGCCTCACACCTTAATAAAGAATTATCTGGGTACCAATGTCAACAGTAATGTGCAATTTGAGAAACTCTGATAAAGTGAACAAGAAAAGTGTAAGGTTTGTGCAAGGTAGGCAGATGGGCAGGCAAGTTCAGACTGAAATGTGGCATGTGGACTTTGCTGGAAAAACAGAAAAGAAGAGGGAGTGACTTCAGGAGCTAGACGCTTCTTTTATATTTGAGGTGGATTTTAAAAGATGCCAATATTTTTAACAAAAGATTTGTTTATTTATTTGAAAGTCAGAGTTGCAGTGAGAGAGAGAGAGAGAGAAAGCCTTCCATCAACTGATTTACTCCCAAGTGGCAAGTGGCTGTGACAGCCTGGCCTGTGACAAGTAGAAACCAGGAGCTCCATCTGAGATTTTCACATGTATGGCAGGGGTCCAAGCACTTGGGCCAACTTTTGCTACTTTTCCCAGGAAGTTAGTAGGGAACTAACAAAAGATGAAGCAGCCTTGGATGTGAACTGGTACCCATATTGGATGGTACCATTGCTGGTAGTGGAATTACCTGCTATGCCATGATGCTGGCCCAAAAGGGAGAGTATCTTGGATGTGTTGTACTCAACTTCTTAAGAGGTAAAATTCTGAGATCAGGGTCACAGTTTTTAATACCACAAAAACAGGACTATTGCTATGTTTCACCATTTGTCTTGCTAATTTCACACTCTATGTCTCATGTACTGAATAGGAATGAAGGGTAAGCAAAAAATAGAGAGGTGAGCAATAATGGTATCCTTCTAGCTGGCCAGATGGGGTATATATACACACATACACATGTGTATATAAATATATGTGTATATATAATATGTGTGTATATATGAAATCATGAGTGTATATATGTGTATATATAATGAGCACATATAATGTGTATATATACATTATATATGTATGTGTATTTATTATATATATATCATGGGACATATCGAAAAGCTCATGAAAATGAAGTTAACATATAAGTTTATTTTGGTGCATAAAATTAGATCTGTGCATAAAAGAAGTCTTCAAAAAGTTTCAAAATGTTTAGCACCTTTCAATTCCATTTTTCCCAGACTTTTCAAAGTGCCCTCAAAATGGCTTTCTTGTCCTCCATAGAGCTATAATCAATAAACCCACAGCTCTCAATACCAAGATAAGTCTCAATTTCTTTTTCTTTTTAAAGTGTTTTGGGGCAGGAAAGTCAGATTCACAGAGAGAAGGAGAGACAAAAGAGCCTCTATCTGCTGGTTTACTCCCCAGATAGCTGTAATGGCAGGAGCTGCACTGATCCGAAGCTAGGAGCCAGGAACTTCCTCCAGGTCTCCCACGCGGGTGGAAGGTCCCAAGACTTTAGGCCATCCTCAGCTGCTTTCCCAAGCCACAGGCAGGGAGCTAGAAGGGAAATGAAGCAGCCAGGACATGATCAGTACCCTGATGAGATGCCAGTGCTGGTAGAGGATAGCCTGTTCAACCACTGCACAGGCATTCATTTATTATTTTTTTTAATTTCTTCTCCTTTTTATTGCTTCCAGATGTGCCTTTTGTTTTTATAATGGCCTAATTTTCATGTGTATTTGCCCCTTTCTCTCCAGTCCTTTCAGCATTCTCAAAGGCCATTGTTTTGTTGAATTCTCTGATTACAAGAGGATGGGTCAAAGTTTTCACCAGATTCGCCCAATGTTTTTGTGGTCTTAGGCCAGTGTTGTGAATTTTCACCTATTTTTTTTTGTGAACGAGGTGATATTACTTTGTTGCCATTTTCTTAGGATGTCATTTGCTTGATTTTAGATTTGTTTCTTTTTATTCTATTACTTGATTCACCTATGAATGAGATTCTTCTACTCAGCTCATGAATGAACTATATATAGATCCACACTAGTTTCCCGTAATCGATCTGTAATACAAAAACTTACAATGGTTCAAACCCATTTTCAGCAAACAAATCTTTTTTTTTCTTTGAGTCCTAAACTTGCTTTCTTCATTAAGAAGAAGCAAACTTGAATTTTGGCTTATGTTTTTAACTTAATTTCTTTCATTCAAAGAGGAGCTTTGATGCTTCCACTGATTATAAAATAAAGCTTTATTGAAAGGATAGAACAGGAAGCATGAAGAAGAAAACCAGAAATCACAATTATACCACAGAGGGATGATCATTATTTAGAAATATTTCAGGCTATAATTTTTCAACATTTATAATTTTTAAATTTTACTTCTTTTTATTATTATTATCATTTTATGAAACAGTTGAGTAAATTGTGGTATTTCCCTTATTCCCTCCCGAATTCCCTCCTCCCTCATTGAGTTCCCTGTATAATTACTACAGTATAATTCTTCAGACACAGTCATCTGTCCATCAGTTTGGGCATGGACAATGGCAGAGGGTCCAGCATCCTATTGTCAGTATAGTAAACTCTTTCACTGGGAGTCCATCTTTGTCTGGACATAGAGATGCATACTGCATTTTATCCTCACATCTGGATACGATAGTCTCCATTTCACAGTTACTATATATTCACTTAACTGAAAAGCCACCATACAAAATCAACAACAGGAAGAAAAATAGAAGTTTACAATACCATGAAGTTAAATAGCACACTACTGAATAACTAATGTGTCGCTGAAAAAATGAAAAAGAAAGAACCTTCTTGTAGAAAATGGTGCTACTGAATGATCTATGAGTCATTGAAGAATTTAATCAGAACAAAGTGTCTTTGAAGAGATGAAACTAACCAAAAATATCAAAATCCATGAGATATAGTTTCTGCTGATTTTTGCTGGTGAAGTGTGTCTCTTCTAGGCAATAAATAGATGGGTTTTGTTTTTTTAATCCAGTCTACTATTCTATGATGTTTGATTAATGAGTTTAAGCCATTTACATTCAGGGTTAATACGAATAGTTGGTAATTTGGTTCTGTCATTTTAGCAATGGGTTGTTCCTTGATTTAGTCTTCTGTTATCATTTTACTGGGATGTTCTTGACGTTTGCCTTTGGCTTTGGTAGGTGCTATTCCTCTTCTCTGTCAAGAGAACATCTTTCAGTATCACTTGTAGGGCAGGTTTGGAAGAGGCAAATTCTTTTAGCTTTTCTTGACTGTGGAAGAATTTTATTTCATTTTCAAAGACAAAAGAACACTTTGCTGGATATGTTATCCTAGGCCGACAATTTTTTTCTTTTAGGATCTGGAATTTGTCACTCCATTCTCTTCTGGCCTGTAGAGTTTCCTATGAGAGGTCTCCCGTGAGCTTAATTGGCACTCCTTGATATGTCAATTGATTTTTTTCACGTGCACATTTAAGGATCTTTTCCTTATGTTCAATTGAAGAGAGCTTGATGATCATATGTCGTGGTGAAGATCGCTTTTGGTCAAGCCTGTTGGGAGTTCTGTGCCCCTCCTGGATGTTAGTTCCCAATTCTTTCTCCAGATTAGGGAAATTTTCCTTCATTATTTCATTAAATACATTTGCAAACTCAGCTTCTCTTTCTGCACCTGCTGGGACTCCCATAACTCTTATATTTGGCCTCTTAATAGTGTCTTTCAATTCTTGAATACTTTTTTTGGCCTGATCCAGAACTGCTTCCAGCTTTTTGTTTGCTTCCCCCTGGTGACAGGAAATATCTTCCAATTCTAAGATTCTTTTTTCTGCTTGCTTCATTCTGTTTTGGAGACTATCCACTGTACTCTTAATTTGCTCTACTGTGTTCTTAATTTCTGATATACCAGCCTTGATTTGCTTTGTTACTTCCTTAAATTCTTTGAACTCTTGCATGAGCTTCTCATTTTCTCTCAGAATCTTTAAAATGAGTCTTATGGATTCTGTGTGCCTCATTTTCTCGATGTCTTCCTCAGTTAACCTTGAGATTGGCATAAGGTTTTGCTCCTTTGCAGGGGAGTTTTCAGTAATGTCCATTGTGCCTTTGTCTCTTCTTTTGCTCTTGGTCATTGTACTTCTGGTTAGCAGTCTTCTCCTTGGGGCAAGTTTCTAAGCTGTGTTACCCACAGGGCTACAATGTGATTTTACTTATTGCGGTTGGTACACAACTCTTTGCTTGCAGCCACTTGTGGCACAACCTCCAGCGAGTTCCAGGTCTGGGTTCTTATGTCAGATTTCCACCGTGGTCTCCACAGCCCCAGCTCCTGGCTCACCACTCTCTACCTCCTGTGATACTGTGCTGAGGCTACACTGTTGTCTCTGCAACCTTTCTCCCACTTCCGGTTGGAGCAGGTCCCAGGATTAGAGACTCCAGGTGTCCTCCATAATTAGGTTGTTGGTGGCACTGATCTTGCTGGAACCTGTTGGACGTTAGGTCTGGGTGCCAGACGGACCTATTTTGACCCGTACGATTTCACAGTTGGTATTATTTTCCTGTGGGGCCAGTGCAATCCGCTGATGTCAGCGAGTTTTTGGAGCTCAGCACATGCGCAGTTCACTCTTGTCCCCTGCAGTCCCAAAGCTATTGCCACAGTGCGCAAAATGGCGCCTGACATACCACCACTACAGTTCTTGATCTGCTGGCCGTCAGATCCGAGGACTGCCCAGACCTGCCCTGAGTGGAACCCTTAGAATGCCACGTCGTTGCAGTTCACCAAGTCAGAAATGAGCTCAGTCCCAGTTCAGTGCATGCTCCGTCCTTTTCCTTGCCCTTTCCCCCTTACGCAAAATTGTGCCCAATTCAGTTTAAGGCGGCTGACTGGGCTATGAACTCCACCCTGGTTTCGCACTGCCTGTTTGAGATCTGCTCTGTCTCTGCTCCTGGTCAAATCAAATGGACCAGCAGGACGGGCAGTTCTTTGTCTAGGTTTACCTCCCAAGCTCGCAGTAAAGTCCCTTCCCACCTGGTTGCTGGTGGAGTTTGGGCTGTTGGTGGAGTTCAGATCACTGTGCTGGAGTATCAGACACTGCAATACCACACTGCTGTGCCCGCTGCTTTCCTGTGTCTGTCAGTCTCCAGGTACCCCTCTGCTGTTGTTCTGTCCCCTCCTATTTCTTGAAATATGTCTTCTGTGCTTCATCCTGATTAAATGTTTTTCCGTCCGTTTAAATGTGTTTTTACCCTATTCCGCCATCTTGATTCTCACATTTTCGTATTCTTAAAGGAAATGTAGTACTACTGATCTTCAGTGTTACTGTGAATTATTTGGTTGAAGGTACTGTTCTGGGTTTGAGTCAAGCTACCTTCCTTTCAACAATGTTATCTTTGCAAAGATGAGTTCATGTAGTTAAAAGGAAATAAGTGCTCTGTTGGTACCAGTCCTAAATGCTCCACTTCTGATTTAACCTCCTGCTAATGCAAATAGGAAGCAGCCTATTTCCTAGACCCCAGCCACCCATGTAGGAGACCAGTATGATGTCCCTGGCTCCTGAATCAGCCTGGCCCAGATATCTTGTTGCAGATATTTGGGGAGTGATTCATCAAAGATCTCTCTCCCAATCTTTCTCTTACTCTGATGTTCAACAACATAGATAAATAAATACACTTTAAAATATTTTTAGGGGCTTGGCACGATAGCGTAGTGGTTAAAGTCCTTGCCTTGCACACCAGGATCTCATATGGTTGCCGGTTCTAATCCCGGCGGACCTGCTTCCCATCCAACTCCCAGCTTGTGGCCTGGGAAAGTAGCAGAGGACGGCCTAAAGCTTTGGGATTCTGCACCTGCGTGGGAGACCCAGAAGAGCTCCTGTCTCTTGGCTTCGGATTGGCTCAACTCCAGCCATTGCGGTTACTTGGGGGAGTTAATCATCGGACAGAAGATCTTCCTCTCTGTCTCTCCTCCTCTCTGTATATCTGCCTTTCAATAAAAATAAATAAATCTTAAAAATATATATATTTTTAGAACTAGTAAAGTGAAAAAAACATGTTGTACAGTAACCCACATTAAATATACCTATTAATAGTTATGACTAATTAAAAATGAAAAAATGCAACTTGTATATATAATTTTTAAAAATAGACATCTTGAAATGAAGTGCACCATAGGAAAAAGGTATTTTGTACTATTACTATTTACTTCTCTTGTGCCCTTTCTCAGGAACCTGTTGGAGGAGACATTTCTTGAAACTAAGGGAACAATATCAAGAAAGTGGATTCAAGAAACAAGAATTTACTACAGAGAATTCCCAATTTGATGGTCAGTTGCTAAGGTAGATTTTTGTCTGTTTATATACTGAGATTTTGGTCGGTATTTACTTGAAAAATTCATTCATTATTAAGGAGATAAACCTGTTGCTCTATTGCAAATTATTGCTCTAATTTTTTTTTTTTTGGTCTTTGGATTTATGGGTCTTTTTTTCACCTTTGCTCCACAGAAGCTTAATTTTCTTGTGATGAAATTGGTTAATCTAAGGGCAATTTAACTGTTAGAACCTGTGATTATGCTGTTAGAAAAGGGACTAAAGTGGAGTGAGAAAAGGGTGTCAAGGGGCACAGATGAACAAATACCCAGTTGCAGGCCAGGGTGTATGGTTTATAGCTACAAAATACTCTTAAGTTTCACAAACCAAGTCAGCTGTTTGAGTTGTATGGAGTTTTTATTTGTTATGTATAAATGAAGATGGTCTGATTAGATATTTGCTAAATCTCTTCCAACTGGGGATATTGGTTTGTTTTGACTTGATGAAATGGGAGGCTTTCACAAATGTATTTATTTATTTTGTTCATTTGAAAGGCGGAGAAACTTAGAAACTTATCTCTCATTCTCTGGTTCAATCCCCCCAATCCCCAAATGCTGACAACAGCTGGGGTTCAGCCAGGCTGAAGCCTGGAGCCCAGAACTCATTCCAGGTCTCCTATGTGGATCACAAAGATCCAGCTACTTGAGCCATCATGTGCTGTCTTCCAGGGTACACATTTTTTTTTTTTAAAAGATGTGTCCTTTAACTCTTTTATTTATTTTAAAGATTTATTTTACTTGAAGGCCAGACAGCAGAGGCAGAGATAGGGAGAGAAAAATCTCTTCTACCTGCTGGTTCACCTCCAAAATGGCTGCAATGGTAAGAGTTGGGCAAGTTTAAAGCTTGGAGCAGGAGCTTCCTCTGGGTCTCCACTGTGGGTGGAGAGGCCCGAGGTCTTGGGCCATCCTCTTCTTCTTTCTTAGGCGATTAACAGGGAGCTGAATTGGAGATAGAACAGCTGGGATTCAAACCAACAGTCATATGGGATGCCAGTGCCACAGGTAAAGCATTAGCGTGATATGCTACCACATTGGTTCTCCAGTGTGTGCTCATATAGCAGAAAGCTGGAATAGAAGCAGAGTTGGACTAAAATCCAGGCATTCTGATATGAAGTGCAGGTGTCCCCAGGAGTGACTTAATTGTTATACTAAATGCTGTCTCAACAACAAAGTTAACCAGTTCCTGATAAAATTCAAGAAATGATCAATAACCAAAATTTCAGACAAAATGAGATTAAATGTCATAAAATAGTAAAAACCAGAGATTGAGATGGCACAAAAATACCAGTGCCTGCAGCATGGATGTGAAAGGGAGGCCATGGACACACTCTTACCTGGCTCTGGACTATTTATTCAGGGACTGTGAGTGGAAGACCGGTCATCAGGAGGCTTAGGAATGTGTCACTGAGCCTTTTGCAATCAAAGAAGAAACAGATGGACACTTGCTGAACTGCCTGCCAAGAGCTTCTTAAAAGCAATTTACTTATTTATCTGAAAGGAAGGGAGGGTCTCTCTCTCTCTCTCTCTCACACACACACACACACACAAGCACACCACAGAAAGAGAGACCTCTTTTATCTGCTGGTTCACTCCTCAATTGCCCACAACCGACAGGGTTTACGATGACCTGAACCCAATCACTTGCTGCCTCATTGGAACCTTAGCAGGAAGTAGTTACAAGTGGGAGCGAGGAGCTAGTCTTGTGGCATAGTGTGTAAAGTCACTACCTGTGGCGCTGGCATCCTGGATGCTACACTCCAATCCATTTGCCTTCTAATGCACTTGGGAAAGCAGCTGAAGATAGCCCTGGTACTTGGCCTCTTCTGACATCCACATGGAAACCTGGAAGAAGCTCTTCGATCCTAGCTTCGCACTGGCCTAGCTTTGGTCTGACACAGACATTTGGAGAATGAGTCAGCAGTTGGAAGATCTGTCTTCTTTCTATAAAACCCTGCTTTGCAAATAAATACATAATAAATCTTAAGAAAAAGAAATGGAGACCAGGACATCAACGCCACTGTGTGTCAACACCTGCCCTGTAATGGGATTTGAGTGCATTTTCTCCTTGCTTTTTTTGCTCTGAGGTGGGAGAACCCTGAAACTCACTCATGGTCTGCAGAGAACTTTGGTCACTCTGCTTTGCTCAGGCAGAGGAGGAGAAGGAGTAGAGATTAAAGGGAGTTCACATTCCCACGGTTTTATAGCCCCCCCCACCCGTCAGTGTGCCCCACCCAAATTGCATCCCTGCTTAACCTTTATTCATCTTTATCTCTGTCATCTTTATATGATGCTATGCCCAGTATGTAGCTTTCATTAGCATTATCTCCAAACAGGAACCAAACATTGCATGCATTTATTCTGACAGAAACTCCTTTTAAAAATTATCTTCAAATAAATAAGAGTTCTCCTTACATCTTTCAGATTTCTCTTTGCAGAACACAATCAGATTCCTTTACTTTTTTATATTTTCTACTGCTGGCTGATAGGGACCCTCACATGTGTATGGTGATAAAAGCATCATAACTGTATAATTGGTAAAGATTTCATTGGATCTTGTAAATTACACAACCAGAATAGTTTTCATTAGTATCTGAGAGAAAATAATAGAAACTTTAAGTCTCGGTCAGGATATCTGATTAGGAACTGAATAAACTTAGATTCCCATTGTATTTGCACAGATTTGAGACATGCATTTGAGGAACATACTGCAAAATAGCTGATTGGACAGTTAAATGGAAGTTAAGTCAGGTTTTTAGAGCATTTAAAATAATCTTTGAAGTAGCGAAATTGTCCATACATATTGAGAAGAAACTAAAATATGCTATGAAAACTGTAAAACAATATGTGTTATAATGATTATAAAGGTGTTTTAATGATGAGTTATGTAGATTTTTGCGAGGTAATTTTTATTTTGAAAATAGTGCAAAAATTACAAAACATTCAAATATAGGAAAGAACCCAGTGCACGTTATTGGATGCAGTTTTGCTAATCATATTTACAGGATTATGTCTTTGCACATTGTATTACTTCGTCTACATTGTATTACATTGTATGCATTTGTATACATCATATTACAATGTAATGCAATAAATTGGGTTACTTATATTCAATAATTTATAAAGTATATTTTTGCACTTGCTATGCTTTGACAACCTTTTATAAAAATGTATAAATAGGAATAGTCTGTAAGTATTTATGTTACTTGCTTAATATTGCTCACATGTTGGATTTTTTTTATTTTGCTATTAAATATCACTACAATAAGTATGCAAAGTAAATTTTAATCATCTGGATTTATTTTAGCAGGAAGCTATTTTAGTAGGAAGTTATGTGATTATTAAGTTAAAGTGCATAACATTTCTTATGGTTCTCCATGCATATAGCCAACTTGTTTTAGAAAAGGACTATACACATTTAGAGTGCAATTAGAATCCTGTGACTCTGCCAGTTTCATTGCATTACCACCAAAATACAATTTTATAAAGAAACTAATAGATTTAATAATACCTCCCCAGTTTTCATTTTGTCTTAAATTGATGGCCTCAGCAGAACAGATCCAATGCTACTGTGGAAATATTGCTGTGGTCAGGGTGGAAAGAGAGAGCCAAGACTTATTGGTGGAGTTGAGCGGGAAAGGTAAGGAAAGTATGAGAAAGAAGGAGGTGTTTCAACTGGGTGTGAGGTTCAGCACAGAAGGTTTCCATTAAAAAAATCCAAGAGTTTCTCTCCTGTTTTGCATTCTGGCTTTATAATTTTCACATTTCTCTTATTTCCCTGTTACAACTGTGTCAGAAGTAAAGGAACAAGCCTTACTCCCTTCCACTGTAATAAGAGAGTGATTATTTTGATCCCAAGGAACACTTGTATAAGTGTGTGCCAGCTGAAGCTAGGGGCTCTTGTGAAACTGAATCTGAGAATACCTATTTACTCCCATTGTTAGAGTTCTTTAGCCACAGGAAGTCTCTCTCAGTATGTTCTGGTGATGAGGTAACATCTTGAATCCAAAGTGTGATTTTGGAGGCTGCAGTAGATTTTCCTTAGCTGTGCTTTAAGATTTTCTGGTATTTGGAAGTCCGGTGATGGCCTTAGACAATTTGGCTGCTGATCAGTTTAGAGCAAGTGTTTCAAACACTTCTGCAATTGCCAGCGGACAGAACAAAAGGACCTAGCCAGTGCCTAATTAGAGTTCAGTGCTGTGGCAGCCTGCTGTCAGGAAAGGTGTGTCAGTGCCTCTGTGGACATACAGTGGCAAAGGAACAAAACAGGATTTTAGATTTAGATTTGTTATCCAATCATTTTTGGGTTTGGTAACTAATATAACCAGTTTTCTGTTTTCAACCTATGCCTGAAAGATTAACTTTACATTCTGGGTTGAAAACTTGGATTGTTTCCTAGGTTACTGGTTTTACTACTGAGGGGCAAAATGGAAGGTGGAGGTACCATCCTGTACATTAGTTAGAGCGAAGGCCAAATCTGTATGCGTGTGCAAATTTTTTTGTTTTTGTTTTTTTAGGATGGGAGGGACTTGAGCAGGCTTATAGCCTATGGGGGAAAACATGGTAGAACTAGAGAAGTACAATATCCAGGGGAAAGAAGGAATGGCTGAGGAAATAATTCTCCTGGGAATTATAGCCCACTCACTCATGAAGATGTGGCAGCTTTGAAAGTAGGAATTGGAGGAGACTGCTAAGAGTGTGGTGGTGAATTTGAAAATAAGAGAAATACCTTGAAGCCATGTCAAATGTGAACTTGTCATAGGAGTGTTGTGGGCTAAGGAGTTGATTAGCACTGGTTAAGCTGAGCACTACAGGGAATGGGCTTGGGGCTAAAAGCACCTGGTCTAATTGGACTCATCTGTACCCAATATTCTGCTAATGAGGGTGTTGGGGAAAGAGTATACAAGGAGAGGTGAAAGGGCAATAAAGAGAGACTTCAGAGAGACTTCCACCATGACGGGTCTCCTGTCGGTGCCTCATCCCCAGATCCTCGCCATGTCCACATTACTGACTCTGCTGGCCGGAACATAGAAGAGCAAGTAGAAGATAGAAAAAGTAAAAACAAGCTTGAATGTGAAGGCCTTAAAGCAAGGACTAATGAAAGTGAAAGCTCATGGATGCAAGGATGGTCTTACCACGTTACCTTAGAAAGCTAGAATGAAATTTATGCCTGATGAAAGGTAGTGGGCATCTGGTCATGGACCACGTAGTGTGTGCAAAATCACTTTGTGTGACCATGTCAGGGGAACCACAAGTGGGAGAAGAAACTAAATATATTTATAGTAGGCAAATTTTTAAGTTGATAATTTTGTATGGCCCCAAATGATGTTATAACTATTCAAATGGCACATCCTTGTTATGAATTTTAGGATGAGATATACAAGGTATTTTTTATCTGATTAGGAGTACTGTTACATTTATAAACCCATGTTCATTGCAGCATTCTTCACACTTGCCAAAATGTGGAAGCAACCCAAGGGTCCAGCAATAGACAAATGGATAAACAAATTATGTCTGCATACAATGGACTGTTACTCAGTTTTAGTGAGGAAGGATGTCCTGATACAAGCTACCACATACATTGAACCTTGAGGACCTTGTGCTAAATGAAATAAGCCAATCAGAAAAGCACGGACATTGCACGATTTCACTTGCATGAGGTACAGAAGTAGTTGAGTTCACAGAGACTGAAAGTAGAATAGGTGCTAGGCAAGTCAATGTTTAATGGGAACAGAGTTTTAGTTGGGGAAGAGAAAAACATTGTGGAGATGAGTGATGTTGATGGCTGTACAATAATGTGAATGCACTTAATGCTACTGAACTGTATAGTGAACCATAAAACTGGTTAAAATGGCAAAACTTCCTTTACATGTATTTTATCATAATAAAAGCGAAATGTATAAAAAAGAAATCTCACAAAACTATAGTAATCTCTTGGCAATTGTAGCTTTTGGGACACTAAGGTCCACTTATAGTGATTTAAATTTGTGTGATAAATTTTAGAAATCTGAAATTTTCACATGTACAATGTGTAAGTTCAGTCACAGTTATTCTTTAAGCTGCCTAATGTAACTGATTTTACACATTGAACAAACAAAACAAAAATTTTGGATCCTGCCTCAGATCTGTGTATTGAATTGTCATCTCTAGAAGTGTGGGCCCAAAAAAGATAATTCATATGCAACCTACAATTCATAATGCAGAACCTACAATTATTTTTTCTCCCTCTGGAGCTAGGGTGGATCTATGGGAGCCACGCAGGCGACAAAAGGTAGTGCATATTTTATCTTTTTTAGCAATGGAAGACAAGTCTGGGGAAATAGCACTTCTCTATCACCCTTATAACAGTTGAAAAGGCATATGCATTTGGGAAAGGGGTGGCAGAGTGTCAGTAATAATAGACTATGGTGGGAGATATTTAGCTGCAGATATTATTTGATTCAGATAAATAAAGAAACTAGATAGTTTAAACACTGCAAGTATTGTGGAGCAATCGATATGTTCACATTTATGTATTTACTATTCATGTTAATTGTCTTTCAAGAGAGCCGTGTGTAAGGCAGAACCTTGGGTTTTGAGGCAGTAGAGAATGATGGTCTGTCCTAAGAAGTGGATGATCAGAATTAGGAGTATATCTGCCTCATCAGATCACAGAAGAGCCAAGAGATTCTACAATGACTGAAAGAGGTGCTCTAGTAGAAGAATTGCAGCTAGTTAGAGTTCTATTTACTCTGCTTTTCAACACACACCCACACACACACACACACTCTTAACCTATTAATTTTACTTTTGCCATTCAACCTTTTATTTTCTGTGGAAAAAGTATTGTCAGCCAAATGTTCTGCCAACCCCTGAGATTTTCAAGACATAACTCCCCTTGGCTAGCAAAGGAATTACTGTAATTATTTCAGGCATGAAAATAACCATTTATGCACTTACTCCTCATTAGCTTAAGAAAAATTAGACAAGTAACTGCAAGCATTTTAGGAAATGTGGCAGGGCAAGGTGTTAATAATATATGGTAGCAATTTCACTATACATCACCGCTTGCTTACTCTAGCAGCACAGTCTTACAAGGAAAAAAAAAGAAGAAA
Organism: Ochotona princeps; assembly: GCF_030435755.1. Lineage (NCBI taxonomy): Eukaryota > Metazoa > Chordata > Mammalia > Lagomorpha > Ochotonidae > Ochotona > Ochotona princeps. The sequence goes on along the minus strand of NC_080832.1, from coordinate 28,159,572 downwards.
AGGAGTGGATTCTGGATGCTTGTGTGGAGAAGCACAGGAGGCCAGCGGCTGCTGATGGAGGGGAAACCTTTGGGGCTGCAGCCTTGATGGCAGCTCACATAGACTGAGGTGATGTCCCATTGAGAAGGCCAGGGACAGACAGATCTCTGTCATCTTTCTTATCTGCTCAGTCCCAGTCCTCAGTGGTGAAGATGGGGCAACAAATCACTGCAGACCATTGTTCTCAAAGGTGGTCCAGTAAGATGCAATCACAGTGGATCCAGAACCTATATCTTTTCATTTTCACTAGATATTAGCCTAGAAATGGCTATTGCTGCTCGTGAAGAGAGTGGGCACAAGTAACAGTCACTGATAGTCATCAGCTGCTTTCCTGCCAGCTGAGTCAGGGCTCATATCCAGGAATAGATTGAAATGGGAAAATAAACAGAGCAGTTCTAGTACCTGGGGTAATGGAGCAATTTCTTCACGTTGCATAGGGTGATGTCTATCACTTACTGTTTTCTTTCAAAATTGATTTTCCCAAGATGTGTGCATCTATCAGAGGTGGAGGTTGTGGGTTCTTCTTTTTTCCCTAAGAGTAAAGTCGAAGTTTCTTCTTAATCAAATATAGGAAAAAGAGGAAAAGATTGTGTAAATGGTCCTGAATAAAAATGTAAGTAACATGTCATGCAAATTTGAAAACTAGAGTTTCCCAGAACTGTTGACTTTGTAAAAACAACAGCAACAGCAAGAACAAAAAACAAATGTTTTAAGACTGAATTTGCAGCTATCAGAATTTTTACACACTATTTTGTATTTTTTTTGTGTGTTGTTACAATAGTTTTGCTCTTGATGGTATGTGTGAAAATACCAGTGGGGTGGGAGCAGAATTCTTTTAGCTGATTAAAATGTGTGGAGTTGCCCTGAAGATTTCCTCTTGTGTTTCCTTTGGCTGCAGATAATACCATGAAGCTAGCTTAGTGACGCACACAGGCAGCTGATAACAGCTGACACGTGGGATTCACCAGCCAAATGTGTATTATCAGAAAAAGAACTAAAAACCCCATGAAATGAAATAAAAACCCCATGAAACTCCTCATTGCTTCACTTGAAAACATTTTTTAAACATTCCTTTGGCAATCTTTTAATGACATGGTAGATAGTTTTAATTTTGCATGCTAGAACTCTTGCAGTCTTGGCTTTTGATTATCATGTAAATTAAAAATGTTATCTCAAAAAACCTGATTGGGGTTCTGAGAGATCTGAAATGACGAATATGAGATTAGACATAAAACACACACTTCAATGTACACTTTGAAACAGAATAACTGAAAATTGCATAAAGTTAATATTCATTTAGAGTTACATCTATGTGTTAGTATTTATCATTTAGAAATTCATGTTTTGTTTTAAGTTAAAGACTGAAATAACTTAGAACATTCAAAGCAACACCGGGAAACTTAAAAAACAAGCAAGAACAGTCCTCTGCCATATCCTGTCTACTGGTTCTGCTCCTAGAGTCCTCCATTTTCAATGGCTTCAATGACATATATACTTCAGTATTTTCCGATAACCTGCTCTTAATTTTTCCTACCCAGAAAGTATCTCATGACTTCCTCTTCTAGAAGATACTCCGTTTGCTTCTTTCTACCCTTGCTTCTTGGTTCACGCATTCCATTGCCAATCCTTCCAAAGAAGTTTTGACTAAATCATGTTGGCGCATTTTACGTGGTGAGATTTCATTTTATTATGACATTTCAAAGATAACCACTGAAAGTATAGTGAATTATGATCAGATTTCATTCTGTTATAAATGTTCATTTTCTCTATTAATCGCCTTACTTTTGTAAGGTTAGTTTTCAGTGCACTCAGTTTTAATTTAGTCCCAGGTTCTCCATAGGACTAACTTTAGATGGCCTTTCTTCTCTCACATTGTTCGTAAAACCCTGAGATGGTGACTATAGTTACACACTGATGAGTTTTCTTATGAGAACAGGTGGCTTGTGAGTAACCACTGACTGCTGCTTGATTCAGTAGTATTAGAGCCTGTCCCTAACTGAAGACCAATAAATAGCCTTTGTTTAGCTTTTTTTCCTCATTTATGTGGCCCAAACTTTTGTTTCTGGAGGTTTATTTAATTTATTGGAAAGGTGCTTTACAGAGAGGAACTACAGAGAGGAAGATCTGTCCGCTGATTTATTCCCAAAGTGGCTGCAATGGACCGAACTGAGCTGATCCAAAGCCTGGAGCAAGGAGATTCTTCCAGGTTTCCCATGTGGGTACGGGGTCCCAAGGCTTTGGCAAAGCCTCCACTGCTTCCCCAGGCTACAAGCAAAGAGCTGGATGGCAAGTGGAGCAGCCAGGATGCCAATCCGTGCTCATTTGAGATCTGGGGCATGCAAAGCGTGGATTTAGCCACTAGGTCTTTGTCCTGGTCTCCTTTTTCCCTTCCCTTCCCTTCCCTACTTTTCCCTTCCCTTCCCTTCCCTTCCCTTCCCTTCCCTTCCCTTCCCTTCCCTTCCCTTCCCTTCCCTTCCTTTCCCTTCCCCTTTTCATTTCCTTTTTAAAAAAATTTCCTTTTCCTTTTTCACAGAGCTCATTTTCATTTTATTAAGTAGGCACCCCTGAACATAAAAATATCAGTGTGAATGAATAGGAACTTGAACCCAGGTAGTGCCATCAGCAGCTCAGCTATTTGTCATCCCCAGACTTTCCTAGGACTTTGCTGTGGTCTGGAGCCTTCCTACCTCATCTTTCTTCCCTTCTCCCCTTTCATTGGAATCATGTCATCATCAAAATCTGGAGGTTTTCCTTATTTCCTTATCTCATGCTGGTTTAGGTCCCTTTATGTTTCACAGACTTTTCCCCTGGCAAATCTATTGCTAATCCTAGATAACCTGATGCCTGTTTCTCAGAGGCCATGAATGGACATGGAATACTGTGAGGATAATGGAGATCTAAGGTGATTATCAAACTCTTTAAGAGCTAAGAGTGCCAGAGGGACATTCTGATAGTTTATAAATTAGTCCTTAACTTTTCCAGTGAAGAAGCAGACACAGCTGAGGAGTGGACCAGACACTATAACGTCACAAAGCTTTAGCACATTTAAGTGCTTGGTGAAGGCTGAGGCTGGGATCTACTCATGTGTTTCACAAACCCATCCATGTTTTGGGCACTACAGATCCCTAAAACCCTAAGAGCTTCCTCCCCGGCAAGAGCCAGTACTTCATCATATTTGAGGGTGCTGCAGAGCACCATCCCCAATGAAGCAAACCCTCTGTGGTTCCTTGCATTCCTCTCCTCATTGTTAAGTTAATAACAAGGGCCAAGTATCAATACAATCTTACTGGGGACTTGTTGGACCTAAAAAAAAAGGAAGAAATTATACTCCCAGAAGCATGTATTAGCAAGAGCCAGAGGAAAATACTTGAGATTGGATTTTGAGGAGGCTTATTTGAAGGGTCTAGAAATGAGACTGCATCAACAAAAATTTATTGGTTTAGGGGAATTTACTTAGGAAAAAGTTTTAACACTCTTGCAAAGATGCTAAATAGTGGAATAAACATGCCACTGAGGTGAAATGGAAATGGCAGAGAATAAAGGAGGAATACAAAGGTTAAGGGAAATACGGAATATGTAGTTTTTTTTAATGAGATGTTTATATTTATCAGAAGTTTATTTTATGAGCTGCTTATGCTTATGTTAAGTACACTAAAGGAGAGGTACTTAACAACCAAATGAGAAAAATAGCAATGTGGCATTATCTAGTTTCTGTGATCAGTTACCCTGGAATTGATAGGATAGGGACATTAACAAAATGATCATGATGGCAGACTTATCCCATTTACCAAGACCAATATATTTATTGTTGCCTTTTAATATCCTTTTGTCAATATCCAAGATGTTAGGTTCCTGATACAGCATTATTACTCCAGGAGACTCTTATGGCAAGTCACTTATCTTGGGTGTCTCATCTTCTAGAAAGGCTAATGTTTTTTCAACTCTGGTATAAATACTTGCTTTTTGTGTATGTTTCTGGTTCATTCATTCATTCATTCATTTCTAGAAACTTATAGAATACTTAATTTATAAACACAGAATACTACAATCTGCCATCATTAAGGGATCCACTTCAGTGTGAAGGGTCTGTAGGAGTAAGGCTAAGACTTCAATATCCAATGATCATATCACCTACTGTACCACCTAGCAGATCTTCTATACAAGGTTGAAATAATCTTACACAGGAAATTGCAAGCACCAGTTTGGAGGCAATACTATGCAAGAATGGCTTGCCATACTTCGGGATGTGTATGTATTAAATCTGATATGCGAAGGTGGACATTTGGTGCAATGATTGAGTTTCTTCTTGGGATGCCTTTATCCCATGTCAGGGAGCCTGGTTTGAGTGGTGGTCACTGTATTTACAATCCAGTTTCCTGCTAAGTGCACACAATCGGAGGCATCAGATGATGGCTCAAGTAGTCACATGGGTCAACTCGATTGAGTTCTGATGTTTGCATGGCCCAGCCCTGGATGTTGTGGACAATTTTGGAAGAAAAGTATAGATAGAAAACTCTCTCTTTCTCTCAAACAAAAATTAAAATAAGTTTTAAAATTTAAATATGATACACACACATACCTTCAGTTGGAGATTGTCATTTGGCATTGTGATCCAAATTGGAAGGATATATGGACTTTGGTACAAATGGTTAAATTGATGTGGTCCTACCCAGTGACTGTTTGGAAGCCATTATATTTCCCATCATGCAACTTGGGTCTCTGCAGGGCTATCAGTCTGTGTTAGTGTTGCTTGTCTAGTAAAATCTCTGGGTTTGTTTAGAGAAAACAGTAGTAGATCATACACATATTTACTAGTTGTCTTGACTCATATTATCTATGTATCTTTTGTATGCTATATAGTCCAAGTATATATGAGAATATTTCAAGAAGTTTATGGAAAAAAATGAAATTAAAAGATAAGCTATTTTGGTGCAAAAAAAATTATGAAACCAGAAAGTTTTTCTTACAATACAAATTCTTCATGAGCTTTTTGAAGAATACATAGATAGATGTGATAGATTATCTATTTCTATCTCTCTATCTATCTATCTCTATCTCTCTATCTTCTATCTTTCTTTGATAGAAGAAGTTAGCTCATATAGTTATGGAAGCTAAGAAGTCCCCAAATCTGTAGTCAGAAACCTGAAAACCAGGAGAGCCAGTAGTGTAGTTCTTATCCAAGTACAAAGGTCGGAGCATCATGAGAGCATGTGGAATAAGCTCCAGTCCAAGTTCAGGGAAAAGTCAGAAGACTGATGCCCAACTTGAATACTATCAAGTATAGTGTATGAATATTGTTTTACTTGAATTCTCAATGGGTTGAATGAGGCCTATCCATGTTCTTTATTCAGTCTTCCAATAAAAGTTGTAAATCACCCAGAAATACCCTCACTGATGCACCCACAATAACATTAAACTGAACATATCAGTACCCTGTCGCCCAGTCAGGATAGTACCATGATGACATGAGAAAGAGGAGATGAGGGATTGACAGAATATGGCCCCTCAGACAATAAGATGAGATGGGACCCTGGTGACGGAATAATCAGGAGAAGGCAGAGACACTTGTATTATGATTGAAGAGTCAAAGGAAGACAGTTCCTATAATTTGCTTTACAGGCTTTGATGTAGACAGTGAAGGCATTCCTATTGAATAGACTATTTTGTATCTGAAGGTTGTGCAAGTCTGTAGAGACTTGGTAGAGTAGTGATAAAAGGGAAAGGTGATCATTGGATTTGTAGGAGGTGCTGTATAAGAAAAAAAACCCCACATTTGTAGGAACTCACAGTGTCAGGTACAGTACGGAGCCCTTTATAAGCATTGTTTATTTTTTTTTAAAGGTAGAGGTACACAAAAAGAGGTAGACTGAGAAACAGAGATCTTTCATCTTGTGGTTTACCCCTCAAACGGGTGCAACGGCCAGAACTGGGCGAGGCTGACTTATCCAGCTCTCCCACCTAGGTGCAGGGTTTCACTCTTACTTTTTCCAGGTGCATCAGCAGGGAGCTAGACCAGAAACAGAACACCCTGAACTGGAATTGGTGCCAATGTGGGATGCTGGTGCTGTGGCCTGGTATCTTGACTGTGCCACAGCACCAGTCCCTAAGCCTTATCCCTGGTGTCAAGCCTATCCTATTTACCCTAAGAATTAGTTAATATTGCCTCTATTTTAATTGAAAATACAATTACCCAGTTCATTTCTTTATGAATTTGCAATTATGTCTGAAGCACTGTTTCAAAACAGTTGGCAAAGTTTCAGAAATACAAACTGAGGGCTGTCAGATTTCAAAACCCAGTCACTTTATAGTATGTTGATAAAAAAATAACTCAAAAAAGCAAACAGCTGGGTTCATCTATCCCTTTTAAAAATATTTATTTACTTATTTGAAAGCTGGATATACAGAGAGGAGGAGAGACAGAGAGGAAGATCTTCCATCCGATGTTTCACTCCCCAAGTGAGCCGCAACGGGCCGGTACGCGCCAATCCGATGCCGGGACCAGGAACCTCTTCCGGGTCTCCCACGCGGGTGCAGGGTCCCAAAGCCTTGGGCCGTCCTCTCCTGCTTTCCCAGGCCACAAGCAGGGAGCTGGATGGGAAGTGGAGCTGCCGGGATTAGAACCAGCGCCCATATGGGATCCCGGGGCTTTCAAGGCGAGGACTTTAGCCGCTAGGCCACGCCGCCGGGCCCTATTTACTTATTTGAAAAGCAGGGTGTGTGTATGAAAGGAAGAAGTCTTTGATCTTCTGTTTCACTCCTTTTGTGGAAGCAACATCCAGGGCTAGGGCCAAGGCCAAACCAGGAGCCAAGAACACTACTTGGATCTCCCACATGGGCAGAAGAAGGCCAAGTACTTGGGCGATCATCTACTGTGTTCCTAGATACATCAGCAGAAAACTTAATAAGAAGCAAAGCAGTTGGGACTTAAACCAGCACTTCACAATGGGATTCCAGCATTTTAAGTGGTGATTTAAACTGTGGTGTAACAACGTCATACCCTGGGCTCATTTACTCTAATAAGATAGTGAACTACTACTTTATACAGTGTTGGCAAGTAAATTATTTGATAGCTACTTAAACAATTTCAAGTAGGTTCAAATTATCAGTGACAAGTCTGGAAGTTGAATTTCCTTGTTTCAATTAAGAAGATAGATTAATACTTTTTATGTCATTTTTTCTTCTTACATATTCAAAAGTAATGTCCTGAAGGATTAAAAAACTACATGACAAAATTACCACTAATTCCTCATTTGGAGTGTTTTCCTTGTGTTGCACTTTACATTGACACTATGAAGAAATAGTCTGATTATCAATGCAGAACTTAAGCAGAATTGAAAGAAGGCTTGCAAGTTTGTGGAGTGGTTGTGATTGTGATTATATTCGATTTACACTTTAAAATAAACTATTTTATTGATGGCAGCATACTGATTTGTTATTGAATTCAGGCTTTTATTGTTATATTATGTAATATTTGCTTGAACAAAGTGTGTGATTTCTTTTACATTTACTTTTCTGTTGGTTGCAACTAGAGAGAAACAAATGTTACTGGCTGCCTTGTATATTTGGGATTTTTGTATATTTGGGAAAATGAAATACTGCAGCATATCCAAAACCATGCTACAAGTATCATTGAGGTCATTAGGGTAAATGCCATTTCACAGTGGTTACGATTACAGGATATCTCATGGCACTGTGCTGGTTAACAGACTGACAGGGTTGAGCATCTCTCAAAGCAATTTTTATCTTTGAGCAAATATAAAGATGGATCAGCACCGGGAATTACTCATCAAGGGCTTGGAAAGAAGGATGAGTTACTCTGAGCAAATGCTGGTGAGTTTAACGGCTCTGTGGGAACATGTAGGCATTTAAGTCTCTGGGGTCTAAATTTGGGTAATTCACAAGTGTGAAATTGCCAGCCTTAGTTAAAAGAGGCAGAAATCATGCAGTGCTTTTAAAAGGCAATTTCAGTATGAGAGGAGCACTGGAAGCCCGACCTGGCATAGTGCTGTTATGTTAATAAGTTATTTGGTCATGGTAGAACAGTTACTTGATTCCAGGAAGCTGGAGCAAAAATGACTTTCAAGAAATCTCTTTCTCCTTCTAGGAGAGCAGAGAATCAGGGTAGGGTTCCTGATTTTTAAATCTTTTCAAAGTAGTTGTTACTTCTGATTCAGAAAGAAGATTTCCTAATATGTAGGTATCCAGGGTCTGGAAAAACATCATGTCACTCAAGAAAAAAAAATCAAACTGTAAATATTCTTCCCTTAAAGTTAGATTTGACAAACCCGGGTATATTTTTTTCTGGACACTGGCATAGCTGAGAGGATGATTTGCAAAGAATAATAATGTTCTATTGTTTTTCAGTGTATTGTGTTTCCCTGACTTTCAAATATTGTGCCAGTTACCATTCTTGTATTTCACCAGTAAGTAAAATAAATGTAAATAGACATTTTGGAAAGCTTTTTTTTTTTGTAAGAAATAATTGTTTCTTCTGCTGCCATCTGAAATGAAATAACAGGAGCCCACCATGTGAAACAAACAAAGAAAAGAAAAAGAACACACACATACACATACAAGTGGATTTTAGATGTTGGGCATTAGGTAATGGGATTGTGATTCTCTAAGTAAAGTGAGCTCATGATTGGGCCAGTTCACTATGTGCAGGATAGTGGTATCAACAAGTGAGTAAAGAGGAGGTGAGAACTTTCAGCATCCAAGCCAGAATCACAGTCCAATCCCCTTCTGTGCAAACTACAGCTACCAGGGTTATACTGCTTAATAGTTGGCACCAGCTAGAAACAAGCAGGATGATTACAGGCTTAGCACTCCCATTGCCTGTGATGTACATGAACCTCACTATCCATATGTGTCAGACACCATGACACTTCTGAGAGTTTACCCCATGCACTGCAGTCTCATCACTTACCCTTAGTCAGACACTTCTGAGACTTCCAAAAAAGGAGCAGAGAAATGAGTGATACTTAAACTCCACCCTAAACTCCTCCTTTGAATATTCAATTAGGTGCTGTCTCTGATATACTCCGATTCCTATCAAAAGTATGACCCAAACTTTGGTAGAGCAGTTTCCTTCTTTTATTTTTTTTAAATTTTATTTTTGATGATGTTTTCACAGCTAATCAGGGTGGGAAGGGTTGAGGATCAGGGGATACTGGGTGAGATCATTGTTTGCACATTTTCTTTTTCTTCTTGTTTATGGGGGTTACGCCACTCCTCCCAACTGCCGCACTACCCAGGGTTGGGGAACTGCTACCTGATGTCATCCCAGGGTCCCCTTTGTGGAGCATTTTCTGAGGGTTCTGTTCATGTGGCCTCGATAGTTCTGAGATACTGCTGATACCACCACTCCAAAGATGAGAAAATTCTTCCAAGGTGGATTGGCTATCATAGTTCACCTCTGAATCTCCATTGGCCCAGAAATTTGCTGTCAAGCTTCACGGGGGTAGTTGATCACTTTGTTCTGCCCTCCATCCTCAGCAAACCAATGGGTGCTGCAGCCAAGACTAGCCCTGCCCAGCACATACTAGGTCCTCACATACCACAGGGGAGCTGCATCATAATCAGAGTGACCCCCAGGAACTCCCACTGGATTGGCTCCCACCAGCTCTGGCTCCTGTGCCTTCCAGCATGTGCAGTGGACTGGTCTGGTCAGCCTCACATTCCACTGAGATTTTGTATACATCATTGGGCATTGAAGCCTAACTCAATCCAACTGACTCCATCTTCCAGCCCACACTCATGCCAGCCGGTGCCACTGCCTGTCCAGCCAGGCCTGCCCCCAGTCCTGGTTTTCATGTGGTAGAGCAGTTTCTTGCTCAAGAGGTTGCCCATACTCCTGTGTAAGTGGGTACTGTTCCTTGGCCTTTAAATAAATCCTGCTTCCATAATCACCTCTATGTCTCCTCATTTTTTTTTCATGCGTGAAGACAAGAACTTGGAGAAAGTTTAACCAGGATCTCCCCCACAACAATAACAAGGGATATGCTCTCAGAGATTACAAAACAGGATAAATTGAAGACAAAGAAATGTAGATCCACAAAAGCCAAGTCAGCTGAAATTTGCAGGGCAGAATACTGGAGAGGAGGGAGTAGCACTGGGACAGAGTTCTGGAGATGTGCAGAGGGGGACCCAGAAATACTTTATCTATGAGAAAAAGCTACCCTGAGATCAGAGGAAAACACCGTGAAGAAAGTAGGCAGGCAGAACAAGTCTCAAACAGAGCTCAAATGGGTTGGGAGTAGTTCATGTTTCCGTTGTGCAAGTGGAAATAATTCATCCTACAAAGGCAATGGGTAGAGTGTTCAGACAGGTTCCACCTTCATTGTGGGATAAATTGACTCTATGCTAAAGTCTGCTCTCAATATCTGTCATAAAAGTTTAAAGCAAACTTCAAAATGATTCGAATGCTTCCAAATAGCTTAATTACATGCCAGAGCAAAGCTGGATGCTACTTAAAGGAACAAAACCTAGCAAAGAATAACATTAAATTCATAATGAATGTCATCTAACACATGACTATCAGATAAGTAAGGAAGCAGAGAATATGACTCTATTAATATGAAAAATAAAATGGATCTAGGAGGGAAAAAGATGATAAAATTAGCAGGTATAGCAATTATAAATGTGCTTCATACATTTAGGATGGTGGAGGAAATACAAATTTGATGAAGAGAAATGAATTAAATGAAATCTCAATAAGTGAAAAATTTGGCAGGTGGGGCAAGTGTACAAAAAGTTCATGGCAAAAGCATAATATGAAAAAGAAAAAAACTTCATAGACTTCAAAATTTTTCTTTACCTAAATGAATGTACCTTTGAGTTCCATTTCTCCATAACTTTGAAAGTACTCTCATATTGTATCTGCAATGAAGAAGAAAGCTGAATGGGATAAGATGGATGATTATGCAATGGAGAAAGAACAGTGACATTTACAACACAGCAACTATCTACATGAATCACAAGGTGTGGGGGGAGACAAAAGCAAGTGAACAGACTCTTGGGGCCAGTACCAAGTCTAACATTTGAGTGACTAAAATCTCAGATGAAGGCAAGGGGAGACAGGAAAACACTCACTAAAAGATAGTTAATTTTGTCTCCAAATTTGAGCATACATAGAAATTCTAAGAAGCAGCTAGAGATAAAAAGACTTAGAAAGAAACAAAACAATCACAGATTTCTTGTCAGAAAGTCTGTACACTAAAAGACAATTTTCAGATTCTCAAAGATAAAACATCTTTAACTTACACTGTTGGAAACACGTTTCAAAGTTGAAGCAAAAAGAATTTTTTCACATGCCTTTTTTCCCCTCTCTTTCACTTTTTCTCTCACTTCTGATTGAACTTATTACCAGTAGATTTCTACATGAAATGTTAAGGGAAATGTTTGTGCAGAAAGTTCTATTCTCTGTTCTATTTCTCTTACTAATTATAACTGTTTATAACTGCAGATGTTCTACTTTTTATGTAAACTACTTTACCATGAATCTTGCTTTATGTGAAGCCAGTACTACCAATTTTATGTATTTTACCTTTTTTTGCCTAAGATATCTGCCTTATTTTTCATTTGTAATATTTTTAATGGAGAAATATAGTTTGAGTGTGGCTTTGTAAATTCTCCTAGAATATTTACCTTCTTTTGAATTAAATTTAGGAAATTAGAATTTACCCTTTATAGCAGATAGGTTTATTGTGCTCTGTCATTTTGTTTTATGTTTTCTGAGGCTTCATTTTCTGTGATAGAGCTTTTGTGTTCTAAATTTTAGAGAATGATTGGTTGGTTTATATATGTATATGTGTATCTTGCTGTTGTGAAATGATGACATTTTATTTGCTTTGTATCTTATTTGCCTACTGAATGAGAGGCCATGTTACAAGACCAGAAAATATGGCTCTTAAAAAGAAAAAAATGTGGCTCTAATCATACAAAACCAGCTTGAAATTTATGCCAACAAGCCTGTTAGAATATTGACTAGAACTGTGTTGACACATTGACGAACTGGGGACATTTTGCTAGCTTTGCTTTTTTGATCCATAAACATGTATGCCTTATGCATTTATTTAGATAATTTATATTTATATAATTAAATTTTATCATGTATGTCTTATGCAGAAATTATTAAAATTATTCCTCTGTTTCAAAATAAGACATAAAAAATAATTGGAGATGCCATCATCAAAGACATAAGCATAGTAATATAGGTATAGTGATTCTTCTTGTAATTCCCATTTTACCCTGAAGTTTGGCCAGAGTGGAAAAAGTGGTTACCTGAGAGAATTAAGGGGTTATAAATCAACTATTCACTCTAATTATAGAAGCCATTTCATCTCTGAACCTCATGTTAGGATCTTCCAGATGGCTTCTTTTCTACATCAAAATGTAGAAGATGTCAGAAACATTAGCCATTCAAGAATTAATCCAATTCATTCCTGAAGCATGGGCTATCTTATCCTCACATAGGACATTATACTTATCCTTTACAACAATGATATCATGTGGCTAGTACAGCAGCTTTGAAACTATGCTAGGAGCTATAGGGTACGTGTGCTCTTGAACATATGGAGATCTGACATCTCAGTATTATTTGAAATCTATGCATGTTGGGCACGAAAATATAGATTTATTGAATAAAGTAAGAAGTGATAGTTGAACTGTGTACATCCTCAGGCCATTGTAGATTTTGTAGATCTATAGCATACTGTTCAGTTTATCAAGGTGATGATTTGAAAAACTTCCTGTTACGAAAAGAATAAAACACAGAATAAGAGAAGGCTCTCCTGCTGACCTGGCCTCCAGTGCAGTCAATTACCTTGTTTTTGTGTCTCATGGAATCCCATGTTGCTTGAAATGTCTATGGAAGATCAGATGCTGCAGTAAATTTTTATAGGAGAATTAAAGAAAGCACTGGCATCTTTGATTGAAGAAAGCTGGGACAGCAACTTGGCTTCCCATACTTTCTGTCACAAAGCTGCTCCATCACTAAGTAAGCTGTTAGGAATGACCGGAATGAGCCTCTGCGCAGCTTGGAAATGTGGATGAGTTAATACTCTCAAGAAAAATCATTTGACCAACTGAATAGGGAGAACACTCTAGTGCTTTACCTGCTTCCTTCCTTCTGAAAAACAAATTAGGAGGGAGGCATTCTGTAAACTTCACAGGAGGCCCCAGCACAATATTACATCACTTGAACCCTAGCAGCATCAGAAATGCACATGTAGTTGAATCAATTGGGTTTGAATGTCAGTGCAGTCCAGAAGGATTCAAGGCAAGGGGAAATGTGGGATGTTTCCATATATTAGGAAAAGACCTACAAGATTGTTCACCTGTGTTAAGTATTTTGGAGGAGAGTTCCTGAAGGGCTTTTTTATGAACTGGATGTGAGAGTAACTTTGTGATTGGTCATATTCTTAAAATATGGGAAGAATAAGGTGAAGTTGACTTGAATAACATTAGTCAAATTAGGTAGATGCTAATGCATTTTATATTCTAGACAATATTTCTATATTTAAGCTGTTTCAAGGCATGATCATAAAATGGTCTTTTTGTCCTGCTGTGTTACAGTTGCACTGTATCCTAGTCTGATGTTGATGATTAAGAAATCATCACAAATAAGAGGAGAAGCCCATGGCCCAGATGCATGTGCCGGGTTAGTTCTTGGCCAAAGTAGAGTTTAGCTGATGTTCCAGGTCATTCTTCTTTTCAATGGACTACTTTTATTTCCTTTAAGAGCCACTTTGTTCATAGTAAAAAACCTTAATATCACACCTACAGAGTGGAGATTTGTCCTTCCTTGCCTCATTCACTTGTTCTTCACTCTTGCTCTTTGGGATGGATATTTGGCTCGTTTTTTGATATCTCAATCCATACTTCTATCTTTCTTCAGGCATGATAACTCACATCAAGATGTTATTTTAAGGAAAAATAATCTTCTAAATAGTATTCTCATATTGAAAAACAAGGTCCATCATGAATTTTGCTTTTTATGACCCACGGGGCCATCACATCAAGGAGGCCTTAGCTACATGCTATCATCAAGCTGATGTAGTTATATTCTCAAACAAGAAGAAATAACCTTTCCTGAATAGATCATCCCATGTCCAGTGTGCCTTCTCTTTAATTATCCTTCAGTTTGTTCCTGTGGTGTCATGACTATTCTCATGATGAGTTGATTGAGATGGCACAGTTCTGTCTGCTTCACAAATGAACCTGAATCCTGTGGCATCAAATGGTAGTTGTAGCCAAAAGTAAAGAAGCACAACTCCATGCAGAAGGGACATTCCTCAGGACACAACATTTCAACAGACGAGCTAGCAGTTTTATCATGAACTAAAAATGCAAAGAGGTGGTAAGGAAGGGGATCGCTCAGGACAAATTTCTGGCAACAATTTTCTGGCAGCTCTAACAAAGAAGTGACATGTTGACAGGCAGCTGAAACAGCAATAAAGACATTTCCTGGGATACAGAGACTTGAGAAACATCCATATATACCACATCAGTCCCATGTTTCCCAAATTGCCTTTTACTTACATACACCTGAAAAGAAGCAAAAATCGCAGGAAAAAGTCAGTTGGAAAATACTGATTTTACTGATGAAGAAAATCTAGAGAATAAACCAAGTTCACAGGATGTTGATTGACAGGTATCCACCACCAGAAAGTCTTGGGCAAAAGTGAGGTCAACAATTGAGAAAAACCATAGAAAATGTTTCTCTCAAGTTTGTGGTGGTCCAAGAATCCAGTGATTTAACTTAAAGAATTAGTTGTGGCTCTGTGGGTGGCACTAGCTAAGGGGAAGAAGAGGTAACACAGGAAGAACAAATGTTCTTATTTGTGCTTTATATACAAGGAGATTTCAAAAAGCTCATGGAAAACATGGGATTAGAAGGTAAGCAAAAGGAACAAACACGATGGCTCAGTGATTAAATCCTCACCTTGCATGAACTAGGATCCCATTTTTGTGCTGGTGCATGTCCCGACTACTCCACTTCCCATCCACCTCCCTGCTTATTGCCTTGGAAAACAGTAGAAGATGACCCAAAGCCTTAAGATCCTGGACCTGTGTGGGAGATCTCGAAGAAGCTCCTGGCTCCTGGCATTGAATCAGCTCAGTTCCAGCCATTCTGGCCACTTGGAGGGTGGACTAATGGGTGGAGGATCTTTTTCGCAGTATCTCCTTCTCTCTGTGGGATAGGTTATATTTTAAAAAGAAGGTAAAGAGAAAGTTTTTGAAATATGTACATAATATTTTCATAATACATGTTTTCCATAAACTTTTCTGCCTTTGAGTACATAAATAAAAAGGAAAGAAGAAACTGTAGCAGAGTAAAAACTCAAGTTGGTCTTACTGATTTTTTTCTTAATGAATACTATCAACTTTAAAATGTATACTTCTTGGTGTTTTTACTGAAATGAAAAAGTTAAAATTTGAGCCTATTGGCCTTATAAATCCTTAAGAATTGCGGAAGCTGATAATGAGCTCATCCTTATTTATAATCTGAAATATGTTCTCAGATCATATAGCACTAAGCAAAAGAATCAATTCCGTGGCCACATTCTCAGTTATTGTGGCACATAGGTGGATACTTGAATGTGTTTATAGGAAATACTTCAGCTTTTCTTTGGGCCTGAAGGGTAGGGAGATCTGTTTTCAGCTCTTTTGTCAGTGAGGAGATGTCTCATTCTACTGTTAGAAGAAAAAATTCAGACAAATTTAACAGAATCATTTGAGCAAAGAATAATTCATGAGTCAGGCAGCATTCAGACCCAGAGTGAGAGTTTTGCTCTGCAATGTGGGTAGTAAGTATTTATAGGGACAGTAGGGAACTAAAGTGCAGAAATAGCTAACGTGGTTGTAGTTAGGCGTTTGCCTTATTTGGATGTGGTCTGATCAGTTAGCTGCCTGTGATTGAAACTCTGCTTCTTTTGATTGGCTAATATATATTTGTATTTATATTTCCAAAATAGGTTTGGTCTGTTTGCATGCTGAGTTACTTTTAAAGTTCATTAGAAACTCAAAGTAAACTCAATTTTAGGCTAATTTTGCTTATTTAATACTTCCCAAGCAAGTCTTATTCTGCCATATCTCCTTTCCATTACCGTATTGTATAGAAAGCCAGGTTTATTTCACAGAGAGTGCCATGATCAAGTGGAAATGCCATCATAGCAAGAGGACAGAGAGCTCATAGGAACATAATGAGTGCAAGCATTATGCTGAACAGCTAGACAGGATTCAAAACAGACTCACTACCAAATGGTTTGGAAAATGAGCAATCAAAAACTGAAATGAGGGGGAAATGAGACTCTCTAGGCAGCACATTTGACTACAATAAGAGCAACGGAGCAACAGGACAAAGTGGGACACACAGAATGGACCTAAATGGCATTGGAACTAATCCCTCCATTGATTCTTAGTTATTTAGAAGCCCTTATAACAAAGAAATCATGACATACATGTATGGCTCCAAAGACACGAAATAAAAATTTTAGTGTGTTGTTGATATATTCAACATGGTTGCAAAATTATGAAGTGCGAAAATATTACTCACAAATTGCCTAACATTTCTCTTTCTCCTAGTACTATGTTGAGCAAAAGTTTATATGCCTTGGTACATTGAATTCTCACACCAACACCATGAAGTAGGTCATTATGTTCCTAACATGGAGATCTGATGTTCAGACAGACCCAGTGACTTGCTGAAGGTCCATGACAAAGCATTGGCTGAGCTGTATTCCAATTCAGAGATGATCTCAGGGTAGAGCTGTTAGTCACTGCACAGGGTACTTTGGCACACTGTTCAGAGACCTTCAGAACCTGCTGGATATCTCTTAGAGTTTGGAGGGTATGACTGGATACTGAACATCTTGGAATGTGGATTCAGCAGCTTCCATGAAATTTTTTTTGTTGCAGTTTCTGTAAGCTAAAAACATTTAGTACTCTTTCAAGTACCCATATTTGCAGATTCTTTGAATAGATAGATAATGCCAAGTCTTAAATTAGAGATTCTTGACTGAGCAGGATCAATAACTAAATCGGTTCTCTCTCTCTCTCTCTCTCTCTCTCTGTTATATTCCATGCTACATTTCACACTGACACATTGTTAAATGCTAGCTGAGAGATTTTTCACAGCCAGCACTGCATGCAAGTCATGTAAGATTTGACTGCAGTTCCCCTAGCAAGTGCAAGATCGGGACTGGGAGCTGTGGGCATTCCCCTGCTAGATGTACCTGCCACTGTTGAGCACAAGAACCAGGGCTGGGAGGGCCAGGCTGGACAGGGCAGTGGCACCTGTTGGCATATGTGAGGGCAGCAACAGGTTGGCATGTGCAAAAATTGGGGCTGGGAGTGGGCCTAGTGAGGATGATTGGGGGTCACCCTGACTAGGCCGCAGCACCTACTGGTGTGCATGAAGACCAGGACTGTGGCAGCTGGCTGGGCTGTACCAAAGTACCTGTTGGTTTATATGATGTTTGAGGCTGGAGTGCAGCTGACTAGGCAGTTGCATCCACCAATATGTGAATTGGCTGGCGCAGATGATGGACCAAACCTGATCACATGCAAGTCAAACCTGAGGTCACCCCGTAGAGGTTTCTTGGCAGAGTCCCGAGCTGGACCATTGGACTCAGCCTGGCCACAGGGAAAAATCACAGAATGTGTGTTCTCACCTTGGAGTGCATTTTTCGTTACTGCACCTCCTCAGTTGCTGATTCTGTGTCGGGACAGCATGCCCAGATGCACACAGGGGACATGGACTGCTTTGTCAGAATATAGAAAACAGATCTTGTTGGACAATTCTCCTAGACAAGCTTTGTAGCATTGCCCTGGTGTGTGGAAGCACTAAGTGAACCTTATCAACCAATAGATTTTCTCAACCCTGGAGCAATGAAACCAATAACCTCTCAAAACTATCTAAACTACTCAAGTAACACCCACGGAACACTCTTTCCCACATCGAGGTCTCTAAGGTTTGATTAAATGACTATCTCCCATCCCTGGGTGCTGATGTAGTTTCATAACTTGGAGTGGCCAGTTCCCCCTCCTCCCCAGGGGACACAGGAGGAAAAAAATATTGAAGCATTCGTCCCACCCACCTTCCTGCATGCCTGACCTTCCCCACCCTGATCGGAAGCCCCATGGGCGTGCATCCCTCTCAATTATGTGGACAATATTAAAAAGAAAATTAAAAAGGAAAAAAATAGCAAAGGAGAAAGACTGTCAGGAAGGTGACATGAGGGCCAGTATCCTGTTTGCACTTGTTACTGCGAAAATACCTTACGCAACCCATTGGTGCAAAGTGCTGGCTGATGGTGGGACTTTTTTGGAGGGCCATTCCTGTACCACCAGCACATTCCAGCAGCACTGGCCCGAGCTTTCTGTTTCCACCTTGTAGCTCACTTGGTTTTGCTTTGATGCTGATGTGCGTAGATGTGGTTATTTCTGTGGTTTTGTTTTACAGGTTGTAGAGAACAAATGTAAAAGGCAATAGGTCAGTTTATCTTTCCAGCTATAGAACAAGGCAGATTTCCTCAAAAATGCTACTGCTTGTCAAAGTATCCTTGTAAAGTTTGGTTGGCTTTTCTATGATTAGAAACAAAAAGCAAACAAAATCTGAAAATGAAATCATAAATCAAATCACTAACACCCAGTCATACTCTTGAGAGTATGGAGAAAACAAACATCACACCTACATAAATCTCTTGATTATGCCAGTTCCTCTTATCTCTCCTTTTAAAGTATGTCTTAGCTGTGCTTTTCCTGAGAAAGACACTGAGAACATTTTGTGGTATATGTGATGTGAGAAAAGATAATAATGTAATATACTTTACACCCTTAATTTACAGTAGGTGGTGAAATATGAGAAACATGATTGAAAGTTTACAACAAACAATAAGAGTAAGTGATCCAGGTTGAATATCTGTCGGTAATTTAAGATTACTTAGAAATATCTCCTAATGACTTAATTAAAGGGGTTTTCTAGTGAAATCGTTTCCAAGCAGGGAAAAAAAAATCTACATTTACTAGTCTCAGAGAACTAAAGTGATCATGACAATATTTCTCTTTATGGGATTTCTGCTTTTATCTCTCAGTAAATTCCGTGTTGCATATAAGGTAGATCTTTTTTTGCCATCTGAAACTGCAAAATATGCTTTTTTTAAAGATTTATTTATTTTTATTACAAAGTCAGATATACAGAGAGAAGAGACAGAGGAAGATTTTCTGTCCGATGCAACGGCTGGTGCTGCACCGATGTGAAGCCAGGAACCTGGAACCTCTTCTGGGTCTCCCCCATGTGGGTGCAGGGTCCCAAAGCTTTAGACTG
Organism: Ochotona princeps; assembly: GCF_030435755.1. NCBI lineage: Eukaryota > Metazoa > Chordata > Mammalia > Lagomorpha > Ochotonidae > Ochotona > Ochotona princeps. The sequence continues at coordinate 28,140,203 of NC_080832.1, read as the reverse complement.
CTTTCCCAGGCCACAAGCAGGGAGCTGGATGGGAAGTGGGGCTGCTGGGATTAGAACCGGCGTCCATATGGGATCCTGGCGCATTCAAGGCGAGGACTTCAGCCACTAGGCTATGGTGCCGGGCCCAAAATATGCTTTTTTTAAAAAAAGAAAAACAAACTCAGAAGTGATAATTTGGCTACGAAACTGGATTGGCACAATGTGTAGCCTACTTGCAGTGATCATCAGTCTGGTTGTCACGTTAGAAGCTCCTAGACCTGGGCTTTCCAAACCTCAGCATTCATGGGAATCATCCAGGTTAACAGGTGATGGTTCAAATTGTTACTATTCATGTTGGAGACCCGGATTGTGTTCCAGGTTCCTGCTTTGGACTCGCCCAGCCCTGACTGTTGTAGGCAGATGGGTGGGTTGAGGGAGAAGGTGAATCAAAGCATGGAACATCTCTGTCTCTTTCTCTTTCTCTCAGACACGCATGTTCTTCTCTGGTAGTGGCAAAAGTGCAAGAGTATAAGAGAAGTGGGTAACAGTTTATTTAGCCTCTGCTTGTGTTACAGCAGCTAATATCACATTGCCAAAACAAATCTAGTCTCTTTGTAGGAGGGACAGAAAAATCACATTATAAAGGGCATGGATACAGGTAGAGGCAAGAATTTGGGACCACTAACATTGATCTTCCAGTATTATCTTTTGAACATTGGTTAGTAGGAATTTTTTATGTGGCCTACTTTCCGGTGAGAGTGCAAATGGATAATAAGCCATTTAGGAAGACAGTTCTAGAATGTTTCAAAATTCCTAAAACTTTGTATTTTTGAGTTCACAATTCATTTTTAATCATTCATTATATAAGAAGAATTTGTCAAATATATGGAGGTTGTATAAATATTAAACCTGGCTAATGCACATGCAGTGCATGAAGTCTCTGCCTTTACTTTTATGGTTAGTAACAACATTGATTAATGGTGTTTGAGCCTGCTAAGTATTTTCAGTGTAAGCTCTTGGTCCAAGCATATTAATTACTAGACTCTTTATAACATTAAGTGCTTGGAAATGCTCTAAGTTCCAATAATATAAAGTTGGTAGAAATAAATGGTATAGCCACATAGTGGGCTGCAGAGCCACTAAGATAAGGATGCTTATATTTATTATGATGAAATAAATATGTGTCATATTGACTAAGAGAAGAAAGGTCCAGTTCTAATTATCCGTATGGTTGGGTGTGCATTAATACTGTCAGAATGTGTTATTGAGGAGGTATTTCTTTTTTTTTTTTTTAAGATTTATTTTATTTTTATTGAAAAGGCAGATATACAGAGAGGAGGAGAGGCAGAGAAGAAGATCTTCCATCCAATGATTCACTCCACAAGTGGCTGCAACAGCAGGAGCTGAGCCAATCCGAAACCAGGAGCCAGGAGCTTCTTCCAGGTCTCCCACACGATGCAGGATCCCAAGGCTTTGGGCCATGTTTGACTGCATTCCCAGGCCACAAGCAGGGAGCTGGATGGGAAGTGGGGCTGCCAGGACTACCGGCGCCCACATGTGGTCCCGGGCGTGCAAGGCGAGGACTTTAACCACACACCATCGCACTGGGCCTGAGGAGATATTTCTAATTAGAGTACTATAGATGATTTTGTTTTCTTACTATGTTTCTTAACATTTTATGTTTAGATGCAGTCACTTAAAAACAAGCATTTTCAAAGCTATAAAAAGACTGAAAACCTACTTATAAGGGTGACACTGAGGATTTTATTTTCATTAACTTGAGAGAATTATAAATAATTAGCTATGATTATTAATAATTATGAATAAGTCACAATAATGATTATAAGTAAATTACAAATAAATAATAAGTATATTTTAAAATAAATAATGACTTAGAAAGAAATGCATTAGAAATAAATAATTATAAATAATGATACTCTGCATTCTGAAGTTAATAAAATCCACAGAAAATGCCCACAGTCCTTACCCCATCACATCACAAACAATGTAGCACGTTTCCTGTTGAGTAAAAGGACATGACTTTTAATGAAATTAATAGAGGAATCTGAGTAAAGAATATTAATTAATAGAGTCTGAGTAAAGAAGGCAGAGGCACGTTAATGCTGTCTATTGACGTATACACTTAGCCATAATTTCCGAAAAAATAGTGCTTGCTGTGTTTTATAAAATGAGGAAATATCTAAGGGTTTATGGCAGATATTCTAGAGTTTGAGAGGCTGGTTTGGAAGGAATCCCACAGGTGTCATGCTTGCTTTCATCCTCCGTAAATGAGAGTCTGGTCTGATGAACAGGATGTGGTGAGAATTCAGAGTGAATTTCTGTTTCTCATTATACTTTTTACTTGTCACATGATTTTGATAAAGGACCCTCCCATTTGTGTGAGAGTCACTAATCAATCAAAGGTATGTAGAACATCTTCTATTTAATGAAGACATTTAGCATACTAACGAGTACTAGTTAAAACTCTCCAAGAACCGTTCTTCATTGCTGAATACTTTGAGGGTCTACTATCTCTTTTTTGCTTTAGAGTACAAAGCAAGAAAACGAATTTAGAGCTTTATCAGCCATCATATGCATATTTTGAAAGTAGAGAAGCACAGGAAAATTTTTTTAAAGATTCATTTTGTTTTTATTGAAAAGTCAGATATACAGAAAGGAGGAGAGACAGAGAAGATCTTCCATCCGTTGATTCACTCCCAGGAGGCTGCAATGTGCAGAGTTGCACCAGTCTGAAGCCAGGAGCCCAGAGCCTCTTCTAGGTCTCCCACTTGGGTGCAGGGTCCCAAGGCTTTGGACCGTCCTCTACTGTTTTCCCAGGCTACAAGCAGGGAGCTGGATGGAAACCGGGCCGCTGGGACACAAACTGACGCACGTATGGGATCCTGGCACATGCAAAGAAAGAACTTTAGCTGCTAGGCTACTGTTCTGGGCCCAGAACAGGATATTTTATGTTTCAAATCAATGAGGGAATATTGAAGGGAAGCTGGTATGTAGGCACCAAAGGTTTGTTCAGCTTTTATTGAAACTCCTGTCATTTCAGAGACAGATTTCACAGATTCGGAAAAGGTTTCTTTGCAAAGCGTGTTCTGCATGACCTTGGGTTATATAGCACTATCATGAGGCCTACAGGGTTGGGATGTGGTTGGTCAGAAAGGGAGGAAGGAAGGGAGAGGAGGTTTCTGGTCTCTCTTCTCCCTTCAAACATCATGGTTCTGATTTCTTAGATTTTTGCATTTTGTTTGTTGGTTTTGTTTGGATATTTGGTTGATTTGGCTTAAAACGAATTCTGTTGTAAAAATTAATTTGTAAACCCTTAAACTTGGTCCATCTCTGCAGTGTATAGATGAAGAAATGGAGATTCAAGGGTAGGCCCTTGCAAAAGCTTAATGATTATTTACTCATGATAGGAGAAGATTGCAAAAATGCTTTCACCATTAAAGTGATCCTGGCACCACCATCATTTGCTCCGTGGGGAATTTGGATTTCGACAACCTTCCCCAACTCCTGGTCCTTCTTCTTCCTTTCTAGTTCCTTCTCTGAACACTCTTCGCCTGGCCAGACTGCTTCCTGACTGTCATGAGTCTCTGTACTTTTGAATTCTCCAAAGGAAGGAAGCATAGAATTCATAATATCCTAAAGGAATCTGTTTGAAACTGCTGTTATTAGAAGTTATTGATCTCAAAACAGCAGTCCTGTGTTTGAATTTTTCCAACAACAGTAGTTCCTACCAGCAAGGGTTTAGTACAGTGTGGAAGCCTTATTTAACAGTTTTATTAGTCTGGTGTTGGAGGGGTGTGTGTGTGTGTGTTTGTGAGCATGTACCAATAGCTCTCTGTGTTTTTTTTTCCTGTAGTATGTAATAATAAATAATGTATTTATAACTTTAAAAGTTATACTAAAGAGCTATAACTTGAAAGCTGTGGCATCCCAAGCTGAATGTTTTCTTATTTTCACAACAAATGTTGATGGTATTTCTGCTAATGGCATGCCTTTTAAATGCACTGAATTTTCATACTTTCTGTGGGTTCATTAAAAAAACATTTATTCATTTCAATTACAACTATTGGTGTTGAGGGTGAAGACTGGGGAAATGCTTACCTGAGGCTTGCCTCAGCTATGTCTTCCACAGGGAATCTGGAGAGCTCTGGCTCAACATTTGTTTTGTGAATATTTTATCATAAAAGAAAAAAATTATCATGACTGTATTATATTTCAGTGTATGAGGTTACTTCAGAAGTTCATGGAAATTATAATTAAAGATAAAAAAATTTGGGGGTAGACTTTAAAAAATAAAGATACATATGAGAAGTCTTCAGAGTGTTCATGAAAAGTCATATGACAAACCAAGTAAGGCATGGATTTCAACATTTTTTTGCACCAGAAATTTAGTAACCAAAATGCACTAACATTTAGTTCCATTTTCCAGAAACTTTTAGTTCCACAAACATAGTTCCACTAATTTTTTTTTTTTAAAGATTTATTCATTTTATTACAGCCAGATATACAGAGAGGAGGAGAGACAGAGAGGAAGATCTTCCGTCCAATGATTCACTCCCCAAGTGAGCCACAATGGGCCAATGCACGCCGATCCGAAGCCGGGAGCCCGGGAACCTCCTCCGGGTCTCCCACGTGGGTGCAGGGTCCCAATGCATTGGGCCGTCCACAACTGCTTTCCCAGGCCACAAGCAGGGAGCTGGATGGGAAGTGGAGCTGCCGGGACCAGAACCGGCGCCCATATGGGATCCCGGGGCTTTCAAGGCGAGGACTTTAGCCGCTAGGCCACGCTGCCGGGGCCCAGTTCCACTAAATTTTGAAGTTCCTTTATACATGCATAAAGATTTTGTTTAACTATTTCCTCTGGCTTCAGATTTTAAGGTGTTTCTGAATCACTCCTATTATTTAAAATATTACCAAAATGAGTAAGCATCTCGATTCTTGCATCCCTAATAATTTCCACAGTACAAATTCATATAAGTGACATTATTATATTTATATATACTTGCACTGTTTTAAAATAATTCTTTTACTGTCAAGTTTCACCAAGACTGAAGTATATGTTATTTTACTATTGTTGCAGATTAAAAAATGTTTGGCATCTTAGTGCATTAATTAATGTATTTTCCATTTAATATCAAGGTGAACATTTTAAGATATTTATTGCCATGTGTTTGCCATCTGTAAGTAACTTGGAAAGCTTATATCTTTTCAACATTTCTGATTTATATAAAACCATATATGAAATCAGAGAATCCATGATATTTACATAAACTGTGGGTTGAAAAATGGTGATTTTTGTTTTGTTTATGTTTTTCATTATGATTTTTAAATCCTATTGTATTTTTAAAAACAGATTTATTTATTTATTTGAAAGGCAGAGTTACAGAGAGAAAGGAGACACAGAGAGAGCTATAACATCTGCTGGTTCTCTCTCTAAATGGGCGCAAGGGCTGGAGCTGAGCCAACTGAAGCCAGGAGCTAGGAGCTATACCTGTTTCCCACATTGGTGCAAGGACCTATGTAGTTGGGCCATCTCCGCTGTCTTCCCAGGTGCATAATCAGGGAGTTGGGATGAAAGTGGAACCACCAGAACTTGGACTGGTGCTTGTTTGGGATGCTGGTATCACAGGCTGTGGTTTTATTTGCTGTGCCACAGTGCTAGCCCCCAAACCATATAGCATTAAAAAACAAAAACCACAAAATCCCGTGAACGAGGAAGAGAAAGAGAGAGAGAGAATCTTCCAATCCCTGATTCATTCCTTGAATGGCCACAAAGACCATGGTTGGGCCAGGCTGAGAAAGGCACCCAGGCATTGGGGCCATCTGCTACTTTCCTAGCCACCTTAGACAGGGAGCTGAATCAGAAGTGGAGCAACCAGTACTTGATAGCACTCATATTGGATGCCTGCATCACAGGCAATGCTTCATGTGTTGTACCACACTACTAACCCTGAGAAGCTCCTATGTGATAAGGGAGTTATATGTAGTCTTTGAATCCTGCTCTAAATACAAGTGGTAGGATCTCATACCTATATTATCTAAGCATGTCTGCTTTATAATGAATCTGGAAATACTTTATTAGAAGTATCAAGTAGCCATAGAGAAAACGTTGCAGTTCTAACATCTGGGAAGAACAGTTAAACAGAAGCTAGAAATTGGATTAGTCCACTTTTGATTACCTTGATGAAATAATGATGGCTAACTTACTAACACAAGATTGATTTTGGTTCTTTCTTCTTGTGCTCCAAGGTCAAGGGGTAACATCTGATGATAGTTTGCCTGTTAGCAGAGTCCCCAGAGAGTACAAGGCAAGAGAGAGGGAGCATGAATTTGTCTCCTGATCTCTGTCTCTTTTCTTCAAAAACCATGAGGATTCAATCAAGGAGGCCCCTCTTCTAAATATGATAGTAGGATTAAGTTTACACCCTCCTAATACCTCATCATGAGGGTTAAATTGTAACCCGTGAACCCTTGGGAGAACATAGGCAAACCATATCCAAACCATAGCACCAGTGTCACTGTGCTGTAGTTAGAACTCCACCTCTCATCCGCTTGCTGATAATCAGAGTTTGGAGTCCTTTCTAAAAGCATTATTTTAGTTCTTGCTACATGCTAGTGTACATACTGGAACACCTCAATGACACGTTGCTAGATTGTCCATTTTCTTCTTTCTTGAAATTTTAAAATATTATTTGGGGGAAGTTCACCTACATTGCTCTCTAGGCAAGAATAACTTGATTTTTGTACTTACCTAGTCAGTCTGGATCTTCTGGTGAGTACTGGACTGATGCATTAGTTCGTTCAGCTGCTTCTGCATATGTTTTAATGTCTGACTTTAAATGTGTATTTTTTTGGAGAAGCTCTAGCAGCTGTCACAGAAAACTATTGTGGCCATTGGGCAAAATGGTAGCTCTCCTCCGCCCCCTCTTTTTAGTGCTTAAGTAAATAAGTAATTTTTTTTCAGAATGTTGATTACATTTCCACATGCAGAAAGTCTTAGTGAGATCAGGTGTTTGGTGCCATGGTTAGGACAGCACTTGGGATGTTACCTGTCATAGCAGAGTGCCTGGGCTCAAATCTCTACTCTGGTTCTGATCTGGCTTCCACCAGGTGTGCCCTGGGAAGCAGTGAGTGCTAGCTCAAGACTTTATGTCCCTGAAATCCACATGGGAGACCAGGATTGAGGTCTGGGCTCCTGGCATCGGTTCTGCTCAGCCTCAGCTATTGCAGACATGTTGACAATGAACCAGTGATTGAAGGATCTCTGTCTTTTTCTTTGTCATTCTAACTTTTTAATCAATACAGATCAGTAATATAACTTTTTTTTTTTGAAGAAGGGCTTGTGATGTCTTTTAGGTCCTTAAAGCACTGCTTTGATCATTTTACTTCACAATGAACAACTGTCTCCACACAGAGGAATATGTATTTGATGCTCCCTGGTGACTTTTTTTAACTTATTTTATTCATATAAAGTGAGTTTCATATATTTCACAATCCCTATTTAGCAGCACAGTGATATTTCCCAGCCTGTCATCTCTCCTGGCCATATTCTCCATCTTCCTCCTCTTTCTTTCTTAAAAACATGTTTACAATGGTATACTTTCATTTCCTGTTGCAATACAGACTTAGCAGTCCATTATGTAAAAATAGTAATACATTGCAAGTAGGGAAAAATACCTCTACTATTTCTCAAGAGTAAACATAAAAGCTATAAGCAAGAATCAAATCAAGTCAGTCCTGCTCACATAGATTACATTTTCTATACTTTTTTGTATTAGTTGCCACAGATCAGGGAAAACTTTTGTATTTGCAACCACAGATCAGGAAAAATGTATGATTTGTCTTTTTCATATCAGATTATTTCACTAAGAGTAATAGTTTAAATCTGCACCCATTTTGTTGTAAAGGGCAAGATTCCATTCTTTTTTATGGTTGAGTAGTGTTTCATAGTAGGCTTGTTCCATTTTCTTTATCCAGCTTCTATTGATGGTCATCTACTGCGTTTCTAACTGAAGGGTCAAGTCGTTTATAGGACAGGACAGACATGCTCTCAGCTCTTGACATTTTTATACTTCAGACCTACTATGAATCTGTTCTTGTAATAATTCATCTTCTGATTTTCCAGGAACAGAAAATAAAACACACTGAATTTGAATAAAGCAACATTTATGTGGCTTTCTCAGGATTGAACTTCCACATAACACCATTTTAGAACTCCTAGTTTTACTATCTCCTAAGGCTTTAGAAAAAAGCTCTACAGCTGAGGTTTAAATTTGTGTGCAACTTCCCTCTCCTGATTTTGCTGACATTGCCACTTTTGTTATTTGTTTATTTTGTCTTTGATTACATGTTAACATCTGATGCAATATACATTTTCTTGCTTATTTATTTCCTATCAGTACAGTCAAAATGGAAGCACCACAGGTGTAGGAATCATCTTTTTTTTTTTTTTGGTTGTACCCACAGTATCCAGAAAATATGTGGTATATCACATGTGTGTGAAGCATGTCTGAATGGCACCCACTCCGTCTTAGTGTCCTGGCATGGAAGATATTCCATGTTTGTTTACATATTTGCCACCTTTAGAGAAAAAAAGGCAAAACACTTTACAGAAAGCAAATAGAGGAACATTTTGTCTTAAAAGTCAACCGGCAACACAATGGCCCGTGCCAAGGCTTATCAGAGTAAGCCTATTCCTGTGGCACCAGCATTTCATGTGGATGCTGGTTCGAGTCCCAGCTGCTGCACTTGTAATCCAGCTCTGTGCTGATGACTTCAGAGAGAAGCAGAGGAGGGCCCATGCCCTTGGAACCCTGAACCAATGTGGAAAATTAAGAGGAGGACCCTGGATCCTGACTTCAGACCAGTCTAGCTTTGGCTGTTGTAGCCATTTGGGGAGTGAATCCATGGATAGAGGATCTCTCTTTCTCTCAGTTTTTTTGCTGTATCTGTTTGTTTCTCCTCCCTGTGTAACTCTGCCTTTCAAATAAAAATAAATAAATCTTGTAAAAAAAAAAAAAGACACCCACTGAGGAACAACTATGTAACTCGTTAGAACACTTTCAGTGAGGAAAAATAATTTTTCTAATGTTATCAAGAGTTGTGATGCATGAAAAAGTGGTTCTAAACTGATGATGCTCTGTGGTGCTCTACAGAATTGCTCTTATACAAAACTGGGTGGCATCAAAACACTTCCCTGCTTTATTTGTATTACTTTCCAGCTGTGAGACAACATTTTCTAGCTAAACCAGTTCTAAAAATTTTAGAGAAATAAATCCATTATCGTCCAAAAGGCACAGTAAAATTGCATTTTCCAAGGTAGGATTTGTGATTATAGATGAAGTGCCTCATTTCTCCCTGCAGAATCCATCCTTTATGCTACTACTGAGGACTTACTCAGAGTTAGGTCCTACCTTTGCAGAGGGAACCTTCTTGAGGTTATGCACATGTTAGGGTTCTCATTTAGAATCAGCAGGTTAGTCTTAGAGCTTATCTCACTCTCTTCTCCCAATGACTTATTTTCCATCCCTTTTGATTGTGACATGTCATCACTCACATACTCTGCGGGTTTTTTTTTTTTTTTCATTTTGTGTGGCAGTTTATTTCTTTAGTAAAAATAATAAAAATGGGTGTCCTTTAGAATGCAAGGTATTATTGTTTTTCTTAAAATCGCTTGCTTTCTGTCTTTTCATTTATAAAACTTTAAGTAAAATTGCTTGATTGTGTTGAAGAGTATTCCACAATTTCATTGTAGCTCTGTTTTGCATAATTTGTGGCATTGTGCTTCTGTCTACTATCCTTTTAAATCAAATCTGTTAAGTGGTTGCCATGAAGCTTTTACAATACTTGATTTTCATTATTTATTTATTTTATTCAATTGTACTACTTTGTCCTTAATATAAAAAATATGTATCTATTTCTGCACCTTCTCTGTTTATTGATACTTTATTATTCCTTTGTATAAATCTGAAATGTATAATTAATTATATTTCTTTAACAAAGTATAATTTTTCTAAAAAAATTACTAGCATAAGGAGAGCAGATTTTTCACATTCCAAGGGTACAGTTACAAGAAGACAATCACACTTCCTCTGCTTCCTCTTACTATCTCACCTCCCTCCCTTCTTTTCATCAGCTTTTGTAAAGACATAATCTTAATTCACTCTATATTCACAGGCTTAATACACCATTAATGCAGTAGGAAGACCACAGTTTCACTGTTGTATGAACATAGACTAAAAATGGTAGTCCTAGTCCAAGATAACCATTTCATTTCTATACGTCTTAAAATTCTATATTAGTTGATGATTATCAGAGAAAACGTGTGATGTTTGTCTTTTGAGAACTGGCTTATTTTACTTAACATAATAGTTACTGGAGCCATCCATTTTGTTACAAATGGTAGGACTTCAATCTTTTATATAGCTGAGTAGTATTTCTTTCATTTCTTCATTTTATTTTAATCTTATTTTTTATGGTATGATTCCATAGGCACAGAGATTTCCCTCTCTAGTCCCCCATGCCTTCCCAACCATTACCCACCCCCTGAGTAGTATTTCATAGTGTAAATATATCACATTTTGTTTATCTTGTCATCAGTTGGTTGACATACGGGTTGAATCCACATCTTAGTTATTGTGAATTATACTGCAATAAACTTAGGTGTACAAATGATTCTTTCATGCAGATTTCATTTTCTTTGAGTAATTTCCTAGGAGTGGGATGGCTGAGTTATAGGGTGTATCTATTTTCAAGCTTCTGAAAAATGTCTTTACTGTCCTCTTTAATGTTTGTGCTGGTTTATATTTCCATTAGTACCGTATTGGCATACCTTTCCCCTTACATTCTTGCCAGCATTCATTGCTTTTTGATTTTTGGATTATAGCCATTCTGACTAGAGTGAAGTAAAACCTCATTGGAGCTGTTATTTGCATTCTTCTAATTGCTAGTGATACAGAGCATTTTTTCATGTCTCTGTCGGCCATTTGTGTTTCATTCTCAGAAGAGGACTATTAATATCTTTTGTGCACTTCTTAACTTGATTGTTTATTTTGTTGTTGTTGAGTTTGTTGAGCTCTTGGAAATTAATCTTCTGCCAGTTACATAATTTACAGCCTTTTTCCCCCATTCTGTTGATTGCCTCTTCACTTTGTTGCCAATTTCCTTTGCAGTGTAGAAGCTTCATAGCTTGATGCAATCCTATTTGTCTGTTTTTGCTTTAATTGCCTGTGATTCTGCGTTTTTTTTTCCCAAGAAGTCTTGGCCTACACCTATCCCTTGTAGAATTTGCCTTATTTTGTCGTCTAGTAACTTGATGGAATCAGGTTGTAGGAGGTTCTTGATTCATTTTGAGTTGATTTTTGTATAAAGTACAAGGTGGGCCTTGTGTAATATTTCTGCAGATCAAATTTTCCCAGTATCTTTTGTTGAACAGACTGTCCTTACATAAAGCATAATTTCACAAGGAGCTAATCCTACACATCTCTTTTATACATTCTCCTAAAATATTCTTATAATGGATTATTTGGGATATTTATGCTTTTATATTTTAAAATCTGACACTTAGGAAGTTTTTATCCCCCCCCGAACTAAGAAATAAAAATAGACCAAATTTTTTTAAAAAAATATTTATTTGAAACATAGAATGACAGAGAGGAGAGGCAGGGGCAAGAGAAAGAGAAAGAGGGAAACAGAGAATGCTCACTATCCTTATGGTTGCATTGGTCAGGGCTGTTTTGAGACAAAACCAGGATTCTGGCACTCCATCCAGGTTTCCCACATGAGTGTGTGTGTGTGTGTGTGTGTGTGTGTAGCGAGAAAGGGAGCTGGGGGCAATCACTCAGGTTACCCTCTGTTACTTTCTCAGGTGCATAATCATGGAGCTGGGTCTGAAACAGAAGAGTCATAACATGAACCAGGGCTGTGATGTAGGATACTAGCATTGTGACACAGCAAACTAGTCTGCAGCTTGCAGTATCAAATATTCAGAGGATTCAAAATATCATTCATCGAGCCTCACGAAATTCGATAGTTTTAGCTTCCATTTTAGTTTTTATTAACTAATGAATTTAGATATATTTTTGCTGAAGTGTTTTTATGAAATCATATCTTTTTTTCTAAACCAATGATTTATAAAATAAGACTAATGTAAAGAAAACATGGGCTGGTGTATATATAGAAAACCAAGTGAAGCAGGTTAAGCCACCTTTATTTAAGCAGTCTACTAAATTAGAGTGCCAGTTGGAGTCCTGGGTGCTGTTTCCTATCCAGCTTGCTTCTATAATGCATGGAAACACAGTGGACGTTGACCCAAATACTTGGGATCCTGTCATCCAGGTAGATGAAAATGGACTTGGTGGCTTCTGGCATAAGCCTGGTCTAATCTAGTCCATTGTGTTCATTGGGGAGTGAACCACTGGATGAAAGATTTTCTCCCTCTGTCTCTCTCCCACTCTCTCTTTCCCTCTCTTTCTAGTCACTATGAATTTTATATTCTCACCAGACAGTAAACATTGTTTTCTTAAAAATATCTATCTTTAAACAATCATTGTTACTGGAATTGGGATTATATTATATATGATTGCCTTTTGTTTTTATAGTACATAATGTGATTATTAATGAAACATCCATCATGTAACATATCCATGACTTATTTAATAATAAATTCCTTATTCTTAGGCATTTAGATTATTTTCATATTTTCTCTGTCATTTATAATGATGCAGCAAACATTCTTGAAAATAAATGCTCATGTGTTTTCTGTTAACTGTTTTATAATCTTCATTTGGAGCTAAACTACAGAGTCAAAAGACGAACATTTCCTCCCACATTTTTCTTGTCTTGGGTGACTTAGTACTTCTGTGTTGCCTTTATTTCCTGCAATAAGGTGAGACAGTGACTTAGAAAGCTAATTTACATGCAGTACTGTTAGCTTGTACTTTCCCTTCCATTCCTGATGATCAGCTGTAGTGACCCATTCTGGAACACCAACTGCAGGACAAATGTTTGCTTACAGAATTGAATGGGCAGTGATCCAGAAGCAGTGCCCTCAGGGCACAAGAGAAGTAGGATTGGGGAGGTGAAGTTGAGGTGCAATGTGGTAACAATGAGTAGCTGGACTCTATGCTTGGTATATGTTTGCAAGGAAAGAATCTTGATTGAATTTGAACTGTAATACTGCATCAAGGTGGAGGAATCCACGGGGGGGGGGGGTGAGGGGATTCCCAGAGCCTATGAAACTGTCACATAATGCAAAATAATTAATAAAAAATATATATAAATAAAAAAACCTCAATCTTCTGCTATCCCTAAGGGAGCTCCAGAGCTCAAATATCTTAAGAGATTCCCTGAATTGAGGCAGGTCTTTGATGCCTGTGCCTCTCTCCTTCTGGTTGACTGGTGCTTTGGTCAGTGTAGACTACCTTGGGCATGGGGCAGGCACTCTGAATAGTTGGATGAGAAGTGAGAAGAGGGCCTCATACCAAAGAGGGAGCCTGGGAAGTGAACTGTCTGGGCATTCATCAGTGCAGTCCCAGGGAGTTTGCATAATCAGCCAAGAAAAAGAAACGTGAGTCAAAAGAAATAGTTCTATTGCAAGAGTGACCATCTTCTTGCCTGATACCTAAGTTGGGAGATGTATTTGAGTGGAATTTTCTTCTTGACTCCTCTGCCTCTTTCTTATAATCCTACTCTTTAGAATCAAAAAAAGCAAGTCTTGCTGTAGAACTTACAAGCAATAAAGCCTGCTCTAGAATCCAAAGAGACACAATATCAACTAACTTATTAGATGTGAATCTGTTCAAACGGTCTACTTGTTTTGCTAATCATGGCAAATTTTAGAAAATTTTCTATTTCATATAAGTTGCCAAATTGTTAACATAAGCTTGTATACATATTCCATTTTATTGACTTTTTAGTGTTTTAAAAACATATTATAGTGTTACTTTTTATTCTTACTATTGATAATTTATTTTCCTTTCCTAGATTTTGAGAAATGTTAATTAACTAATTAATTTATTACATTCTGATACAGTTCCATAGGCTCTGGGAATTTCCCTCTTTCCTCTCCAAAGCCCCTCCCCCTGTTGGTTTCCCCCATATTATTACAACAGTATAGTCTTTCAAAAAGACTAACTATATCCTAGCATCGTAGGAATGGATAATGACAGAGTCCAGCATTCTATTGTCAAGATATATTTAAGAGTTTCATTGGACTCCCAATGGGAGTCCATCTTTGATTTGGAAATAGAGGTGCATACTGAATTGTACCTCACCTCTGGTTATTATAGTTTCTATTACACAGTTACCATATATCCTCTTAAATGAAAAGCTACAAAACAAAATCAACAAGAAGAAAAATAAAAAATTTACAACAAGATAAAGTTAAATAACATGCTACTGAATGACCAATATGTCACTGAAGAAATGAAAATCAAAAACCTTCTGGAAGAAAATGATGCTGCTGTATGACCTGTGTGTCACTGAGAAAAGTAATTAAAAAAAAACTTTTTTGAAGAAATGAAAATAAAAATAAAAATATTGGAACCTATGAGATCTGGCAAAAACAGTATTAAAACAGACATTTACAATATTTCTCCTCCATTGTCCCCTGGGTTTTGTAGTAAAGTAGTCTATCAGGTATAGTCTTGACTCCAGTTTTCTGCTCTTTATGTGGCTCATGACACTCTTGGCATAAGCAATGGGAGAAAGTTTAATATTCTGTTGTTCAGGGTATATTTTGATGTTTCATTGGGGGATCTACTTTTATTCAGCTGTAGAGATGCATTCTGTTGATATTCTTTGATTCCTGGTACTCTGGTCTCCATTACATCCTTCGTTTGTGAGCTTACACTTCTTTACCTTAGTTTTATTTTGCATTCTTGATGGAGCCAATCTTACATTAGAACTAAGATATGACATTTGTCCTTTTGGGATTAGCACATTTCAGTGAACGTAGTTGTCTCCAATTGGGACCATTTGGTTGCAAACGGTAAAATTGCATTCTTTTTAGCAGCCAAGTGGTACTTGATTATCCAGTCATCCTTCAATGGGCATCTAGATTGCTTCCATGATTTTCTTTAAACATTTATTTATTTTTATTGGAAATGCAGATTCACAGAGAAATATCCTCTGTCTGCTGATTCACTTCCCAAGCGGCCACAACGGCCAGAGCTGAGCCAATCTGAAGCCAGGAGTTCAGAGCATTTTCTGAGTTTCCCAAATGGGTGCCAGGTCCCAAGGCTTTGGGCCATCCTCGATTGCTTTCCCAGGCCACCAGCAGGGAGCTGGATGGGAAGCGTGGCTGCTGGGATTAGAACCGGCACCTGTATGGGATAATGATGCATTCAAGGTGAGGACTTTAGCTGCTAGGCTACTGAGCCAGGCCATCTGTGCAGTTTTTGCATCATCCGGGCACACAAGCACATACATAAGGACATATTTTTTTTAATATTTTGACTTATTCTAGGCAGAACTAGAGATGGCTTGATATATGAGTGTGTAGCACAAAAAATATTGGGTCAGTTGTTCTTTGTCCATGTTCTTTTAGCTATGACCTAAACTTGCTAGGAGAACCTCTGTCAATGCAAAATACTGGTTATTTGTAGATTCATGTAAGTGTGTCTTTACTTTCATGAAGTCGGTCTGAAATCCAAAATGTTCTCTCTTTTTTTTATATTTAGGCCTTTTTGATATCAATGAATACTTTTCCTATTATTTCTTCAAATCATAATGCTTCTCCTACTTCCATTCTTGAATTCCTTTTGCAAAATGATTGATTCTTTGGATTTGGCCTTATAATTATACATATGTTTTCATATTTTTATTCTGGTCCGAGTTCTAGAAGTTTCTCTAGTTTATTTGGTTTTCTGCTGTGTATAATTTGCTGCTTACTGCTTTTTATAAATCTGGCAATAAAGTTTTTTTTATTATTCTGTCTTGATCTAAAGATTTTAAAAATCTTTATTATGCATCAATTTTATGAGACTAAGCATTCTGTAAATAAGAAAGTTATTAATACAGTAATTAGTCAACAGAGGTACAATTCTGATAGCATCTTACTAAAGGGAAAACACATGTGAAAAGACATCTAAAATTAACAATACTTTATATCAAATACCATGGTGAGTATAAAGTTGAATGGGATCACCCAGTTATATCCAGATTTGTTCCTCTCTCACAGGGTGAGAGATATGGGTTAGTGTCTTTATATGTTCTGTGTTTTAAGCTTGCCATGTGGGATATTGATAGAATACTTTCTATAGTCAAGAATTGTTAGGAAGATTAAATGATTGAACATATGCTAATCACATGGACATAAAAAGTTTACTAAGGATCCCTTTTCTTCTGTGTGGAATTTGCTTTTTAGCTCTTCTGTCCTAATTTTCAGCATCAGACCATTAAAGGGTTTTTTTTTTAAGCTGTATTTATTTTAAAGTGTTATACAGAGAGAGAAAGAAAGAGATTCCATCTGGTAGTATACTCCACAGATGGCTGCAGTGGCTGTGATGGCCAGTGCCGGGCCAGGCTAAAGCCAGGAGAAGGAGTCAGGAGCTTCATTCAGTCAGATTGGTTATTGCCTAGTTTTATCAGGGTTTGATTTTCCTACAAAATATCTCAAAAATGAATTTTAGGTTCTTAGCCATAAAGATGGTCACTGAATTCTTAGTTTTGTAGAGACCTGTGGGGTATGCCTGACCTTTGTACCACACTCCTGCTTTTTTGTTTTGTTCATTTTTAAGATTTTATTTATTTATTTGAAAGGCAGAATTAGAGAGATAGAGAAAGAAAGAAAGAGAGAGATTGATTCTCCATCTGCTGGTTCACTTCCCAAATTACCAGGACTGGGCCATGTGAAAGCTATGAGTCAGATGCTTTTTCTAGGTCTTCCACCTGGGTGCAGGGGCTAGGGACTTGGGCCATCCTTTACTGCCTTCCCAGGCATGTTAACAGGGAGCTGGATGGAAGTGAAGCAGCCAGGACATACCAACTTACCTGCTATGCAAAAGTGCTGACCCTGTACCACTCCCTGAATTTAGTGAGTTCATCTTTTCCCAGGAGTTGACTTATAATCACCACAGTGAAGACTGAGGGAGTACAAGCTGAGGGAGGGATACTGAGGGCTGTTAAAGTCACCACAAGGGTGGTAGGGATGTGGTTCAGTTTCAGTTTCCTTGGGTAATGAAACCAAGGAAAGTAAAACCACAAATGAGGGCAGGAGAACCATGAATTAATTGGGGTGGCACCTTGGCACACTAGGCTCAGCTGCTGCTTGAGATGGTATAGGTATATAACATCTGCTTATTTTGTAGGAGAGTAACTCCAGCTAAAGTGAGCTTTATTATGAGTAAGTTTCCTCTGTGACATAAACACAAACCAATCTTCATAGACTTGAGGCTAGGAACTCAGAATCTAATAACTGGAGTGGTGGCCTTGTATAGCAAATCTTTGGCAATGTAAATTAGTCTGAATTATAACTGTGCAATAGATTACTAACTAATCATACCAATTCCTTCTTCACTGATGCCATCATCCACCTTCACTGCTGGCACTATTTTGATTATCTATTTGCTTGATTGGAAAAAAGTAATGGCTGCTCAGTAACAACAGGGCTTTTGCTATTCTCCTAAGAATTGAATTGGCCTTAATTATCTTTGATGCTGTGTTTTCAACCAGTTGAAAACCACTAACCCTATCAAATGACACAAATCATCAATTGTGTCCTTGCCCCTTGATGAATTTTTCTCTAAAGTAAGTTGTTATGATATCTGTTTGTTAACTGCCGTTTGGGTTTATGCTGAGCCTTTTATAGGCATCTATTTAGTAGGTGTAAGAGCTGAGGTTCTGAGAAGCAACTTGTCCAGTGTCACACATTCTTCACTGGGGTTGCTGGCATTTGAATTTGGGGGACTTTTAGATGTAAGCTTGAGTTCTCAGTCCTGAAGTTTGCTTCCTCTTGTTTATCCTTCATCTGGAAGAACAGGAGGAGTAGCACTAATATTGCAAACCCAACATATACACCTCGTTTGCAGAAAGTAATGAGATAAATTGCCCTTGGGAAACTGTTGAAGGGATTTAAATGTTGTTATTGCCCCTTACTTCTTGAGATTAGCAATGTGTTTCCAATATTATCAAATGTAGAATATTTTCTCTATTCCTTTGAATGACAATCAATCGTCATCTTTCGTCTTTTTCTTTTACTTGCTAATAAAGGAGAATAGGAGGGTAACAGATTGTGGACACTTGATCATAATGCTCAATATTATGAAGTGACAGGAAAACATGGTTTGCTTTATCGAGAGATATGTGATTTGTTTTTAAAGATTTATTTATTTTTATTACATAGTCAGATATACAGAGAGGAGAGACAGAGAGGAAGATCTTCCATCTGATGATTCACTCCCCAAGTGGCTGCAACGGCCGGTGCTATGCCGATCCAAAGCCAGGAGCGAGGAATATCTTCCAGGTCTCCCACACGGGTGCAGGGTCCCAAAGCTTTGGACCATCCTCCACTGCTTTCCCAGGCCACAAGCAGGGAGCTGGATGGGAAGTGGAGCTGTTGGGATTAGAACCGGCGCCCATATGGGATCCCTGCGTGTCCAAGGCAAGGACTTTAGCCGCCAGGCCACGCCACTGGGCCCAAGAGATGTGATTTTATAAAATAATCATAAATGGTCTTTTGGTTTGACTTGCAGAATAATTTTGTGCAAAATTGGTGTGTACATTCTGGAAATATCATCTTGACTTCTAAAGGATTAGTCTTTTTTTTAAAAGATTGATTTATTTTTATTGGAAAGGCAGATATACAGAGAGCAGGAGACACAGACAGGAAGATCTTTCGTCCATTGATTCATTCCCCGAGTGACTGCAACAGCCTGGTGCTGAGCCAATCTGAAGCCAGGAGCCAGGAGCTCTTCTGGGTTTCCCACATGGTGCAGGGTCCCAAGACTTTGGGTCATCCCAGACTGCTTTCCCAGGCCACAAGCAGGGAGCTGGATGGGAAGCCGGGATTAGAACCAGCGCCCATGTGGGATCCCGGGCGTGCAAGGCGAGGACCCTAACCACTATGCTATCACGCCGGGCCCTAAAGGATTACTCTTTAGGCATTCATGATTGTGATTTTCTGATTAGTGTGATCCAGGCTGAGATTAAGTGAACTCTATTTTGCTTGTACGGAGAATGGTTAATAGAATAAGATAATTGGATAGGAATTAGAATTGTGGTTGCATGTCACAGTTCACTCTTAACCCTTCTGAGTTCTATTTTTCAAATCTGTTATGTATTATTCCTTTGTTATTTCTGTCAATTTTCAAGAAATATGAAGATGGATTTTTCAGAGTACTTAATTTATACTCAATAGTGGTTGAAAGAATTAATTTATTTGCTATGTCCGTGATAACACTAAATTCAAGGTAGTTAAAATTTCAGCTGCTGAATTAATCTGAAGAACAGTTTTAGCTTGATGAATTAGTTCAGAATGGTAGATCCCTCAGTAAACATTAATTAGTAATTAATGACTTAAGGTAGCCAGTATCAAGCAGTAGAAAACTTTTGAGTTAGAATGATAGAATATTTAAATTAATATTAATTTCAGTATTATAATGTATTATACAGTGATAAAAAGTATATATAATCAGTACTATGAACTTATTCACATTTTGTATTTCATTTGGTAGGTATACAGTAATTGCCTACTGTTGGTGGTAAATGCTAGAATATTTTTTATTACTTATTACATTATATAAGGAGATAGTATAAAATGGGTTGAATTTCTTTAGACCTCCCTTTTGGATACTCTTGAAATAAGAATTTTGCTTTTTTTGAAAATGTCAGTTTTAAAAATCATATATATTGAAAATAAACCCCATAAGAAAGACAGAATATTTTACACATTTGATAAAAATCACAAAAAATAAAGGCAAGAAATATTCAAGCTCAGTGTAGACTGATCACTGCAATAATGAAACAAATTCTAGGATTTGAATATCCTTAAGATGCAAATTTCAGAAAAATCAGACATACCTAGCAGGAAGTTAAAACTATCACCTCAATCTAAAACAAGTCAGGGGAATAGATGATTTCTATAATTTACAACTAAATCTAAGTCTTAAGAAAGACATTTTACTTGATAAACTGGTCAAGAGCATGAACAAGATGGCCAAACTTCAGAGTTTATTCTCAATCCTATCCCCTTCTAGTAGTAGTCAAGCTAGTTCCTTACCCATGCCATGCCGCACTTTGTTCATTTGTATTTTTACCTAATAATATCTAATCAGTATTAAGACTTAATTCAAAAATATTTTTGGAATGGTTAATTTTTTTTAAAGATTTATTTATTTTTATTGGACTGTCAGATTTACAAAGAGGAGAGACAAAAAGAGCATCCAGCCACTGGTTCACTCCCCAAGTGGCTGCAATGGCTGGAGCTGAGCCAATTTGAAGCCAGGAACCAGGGGCTTCTGGATCTCCCACATGGGTGCAGGGTCACAAGGCTTTGGGCTATCCTCAATTGATTCCCCAGGCCACAAGCAGAGAGCTGGATGGGAAGCTGGGCCGCTGGGACACAAACTGGCGCCCATAAGGGATCCTGGTACATGCAAGGTGGGGACTTAAGGCTCTAGGCTATCATATTGGGCCCAAGATGATTAGTGTTTTAATTCACATTTAACTCTTAGAATTGTGCTTGTCATATAATTATTAACACATGTTAGCTATTGTAATTGCTGACCTACATCTATCCCATCTGGATTGAGTAACACAAGCAGCATGTGAACGAATCTCAAATGCAGTGTTACTTTCCCTGTAACTTCTGATGCCTGATTCATGTACCTTGGTATACCACTGCCTCTAATAAGGCTGGTGGAATTTATGTTCTCTCACTCTCATTCCCCCAGTATTTCAAAGACCCAATTCATGGTAATATTGTATGTACTTTGAAAGAGTACTCTCTTTGCTTGCATTGTACACATCCATGATTAGTAAAATGGCTTTAGATGACAAATAACAGCCATTAAACCTAATCCTGATTTAATTTCAAAAATGTCAAATACTGCAGTCATATTATTAACCTCATGTTCCTAAAAAGGAAACTGAAACTTGAAGAGTTTATATCACTTATTTAAGATAACTGGATTGGTAAGTGCCTGAGCCATGGTTCACATCATCACTTTCAGCCCAATAAATACTACATTCCCTGTTGTAATTTTACCAGCCCTAACCAGAATTTAGAAAATACTGAATCACACAGAATTCCTTGTATTTGCATACTTTTCCATTTCATTTTCTTATCTTATTGTCATTCCACTTTTGTTGACAGTCTTATCTAATTTTCATTGTTCAACCAGAAGTGCACTTCAAGCCTAGGGTTATAACTTAACCACTGCAAAACCAAGTTCCACCTTTTTTTGTGAATTCCCATAGTGCTATAACCTTTTTTTCTTTTTTTCTGACCAAACTATGTGCTGAGCTTTATCAAGAGTGCCAGATTTTTTTTTCAGCAATGAACTTTCTAATTATGTAACATAATAAATTTCTGAGAGAACTTGATTCAGATTTTCCACCAGAGCAATGGATTGGCACAGAAGACATAAGCATCAACCACATTTTAGCACAGTTTTCATCATTCTCTTGTGGTTTGACTTTTTGATGAGGTCTAAACTTAAACATAAAAGGAAACCCCACCTTTTATGGATGACTTTTGATGGAAAAGAAGCTCCATGGCTTTCGTCTTTGGCTGGTGGGTTTGAACTTTTCCACACGTGCATTTGCTTTGAACTGCTCCTAAGTAAGGTGCGACGTGAATACAACTTATAATTAACATGCTTTCTTTGGATCTCCTTAAACAAAATCACTCTCTCATGATATGCTACGGATATTTATTTTGAATGAATGTGAATGTGGATTTGGAAACTAGATAATGTGGCTAAAGTTCGTGTCTTTTCTTTGCCTTTAACTTAGGTCTGCAGAATTGGGCCTAAGTGTAAAAGGCCTAAAATATGAGGGAAACTTAGTTTAGCCATGGAATAATCAAGGGAAAGCAGCTTAGGTTATTTGCTGTATTCAAATGTGTTGTTTTCTGGTTTTTTGTTTGTTTTGTTTTTAAAGTGGCCTATGGTTTCACTGTGCAGCAGGTACCCAGCTGTTTGCTTTCTCTGGCAATTCTGTAACCTCTCTGCTTTAAATTTTATACCACTTGTGATCATAAAGGATGAGATAGCACTTGTACGTTTCATTATAGTGGTTAGGATTATTGTTTGCATATCTTTAGATTTTTAGTTTAGCTGAACATGTTTAAAATAGCTTTTCCTAGCTGCTCTTAGGAGGATGTGAATATTTTTTAAGGCTGTTGAGCTCCCTGTTCAAGAAGAGAAATATTGAATCAATTTATAGGCTAATTAATAGGCTAATTAAGACCACGTTCTCACCTTCTCATTTGCGCCAATTCCATCATTTCCATCAAGCCTGTAAGACTGCCTTATCTCCTTGTTTAGTGTTGAAGTTAGATACTTGCATCCTAAATAGAGACATTCCCTGGTCCATTTGTTTACAGAGTAAACTTTGTGGTCTTGTAACTCCAGTCAACTCATTCTCTCTAGCCTAATGACAGAGATTAACTAAGAGAAAAATGTTTTACTGCGGATGTATAGACTGGGGCCAGATCCCTCAAGCAGCTCTAAATCAAATGCTTGAAGACACATATAACAGTGCTGCCACCTAGAATTCTCATGCTATGGAGGTTAAACCTCATTAAGTAGGTTGATATGTCCTTTTCATGATTAAAAGAATGCGGTTAAGTAATGATTTTAGCTAACACAGCACTTACTACAAGCTCTGAAAGTTTTCTACATGTATTAACATTTAACATTCTCAAAGTAGAGGCTACAAAGTAGAGGCTATCATCATCCTTCTTTTATTGCTAGAGAAACTGAGACAAAGAGTATCAAGAAGTGATTACAAAACTTTCAAGTAGCAGGCTAGGATTTGAATACAGGCACACTGACACTTCATCTCATAGGTTCCGTTGAGTTGTTACAGAGAATAATTAATCAGATTCATAACTTTAGAGCCTGTGTAGTGGTGAGTTTCTCCATAATTTCTGTGTTTGGTTGACATCCTCTAAATTGGCACCTTTGAAAATAATTCCTGAGGTACACTAGCAAGGGGCAGCAAATATTTTATCTAGAGCACAAACTAGTTAATGTAAAGAATCTACAGCTGGAGTATCAGAAAATACCTGTCAAATGTACACCAAATACAAAGCTGAAACGAATGATCTGAGATTACTACCTCATGCTATAATAGTTCAAGTTTTCATGGGTATTCCCCCTTGTTTTTGAAAGTTAGAACTTACATACATTCTTATATAAATTTGTGCTATATTTCAAAATCATCCAAGAGCTCAGTCACCCTTGTATTCTCTCTTGAATTATCCAGGTCAGACTGCTGAGCTCTCAAGAGGGGTTCCCCAAATATTTTTCATTGATTGCTTTTGGATGGGCAATGATTAAGTAGATAATTGAGATGGAGAAAAACTGTGGCTACCCAGGAAGGGATGGCCATCTTTAAGCAACAGACTCTCCCTTCTGGGATCTGTCTCCTTCTAGTCCTTCACAAGCAGGAAAGAGGATCTATTAGAAATTACATGTTGTCTACATAAGGTCTTTTCTGTTTTCTTCCTGACTAAAATTGTCATAAAATATGGAGCATTTCATTTCCATATTATTCTTGGTGGGACCCTGGAAAATATGAAGAAACAAAAGCTACAACAATACAAAGAAAGTAAAATTGTATTATTTCATTGATGTCTGAGACCTACTAGTATAATATAATGAGTTGTATAGGCCTTGTGGTTCCAGTAAATATCTAAGAGCAAGGAACTATAGGAAGAATACTATTAAATACTTAATAAGACAGTCATTATTTATAATTGAATGCCACAATAATATAATTTATACATCTAATTTGTAATCATTCTGTATTTGTGTTCATCTCATGGATTGTTTTTGATTTAATGTGCTCTTTTATATTATTTTTTTTATTTATTATTTAACTTCATTAATTACATTGTATTATGTGACACAGTTACATAGATACTTGGGTTCTCCCCACCCCTCCCCGAACCCTCCCACCATGGTGGATTCCTCCACCTTGTTGCATAACCACAGCTCAAGTTCAGTTGAGATTCCCCCATTGCAAGCGTATACCAAACATAGAGTCCAACATCTTATTGTCCAGTCAAGTTCAACGGCTTCTTAGGTATACCCTCTCTGGTCTGAAGACAGAGCCAGCAGAGTATCATCCCAGTCAATTGAAAGCTCCAACATACCATCAGCAAAAATTTACATCATTATGGAATTAATTGACATAGTAATGAGTAACCAATATGTTAAAGATAAATGCGAGTTCCCAGCCATATTATTTTTAAGTAACTTGTGGGCCTAAACAATAGATTTTATGGTCAAAACAAGGTATTGAGTGAAAAAAACCTGACAGCTAATATATGCTTTATATAAGCATATATTAAAGACATCCTGGGAAAGAGAGGGAGGGGGGAGAGGGAGAGAGAGAGAGACAGAGAGACAGAGAGAATGTAGACTGGCTAAAACGGATTGAATAGAATTGAAAAACGGATGAATTGATGGTGCCGAAATCTGAGGTTGTACTTGGAGATTGATACTCAGCCTCTGGGAAAGTGGAATCAATGAGTAAAATGACAAAACCTGTGATCATAAGAGAGGCGAAATGTTCTGAATGTTCCATTCAGAAATTCCAGCTGAATGAATGAATGCAGGTAAGACCTAAGGATTCTGAAGTGAACAGAAGCCAAGCCCTTTTTAAGTTGGTTAAAGAAAAAGATGTTTAAAGCACCAGTGAAACTGCTGTTTGATACATCCTGGTGCATTACTGTAAAGATCAAGAAAGTTGTCAAAGCAAAAGAACCTATCTGGACAGAGCCATAGAAAAGGGCTACCCTCGGGATTGAGTGCATCTAGGCAGCAGTTGGGACCAGAGAGCCTTTTTCATTCAGTGAGTCAGGGTGATTCAGTGATTTCCCAAGATTACTCAGTAATTTTCTTCACCTAATCTTAAATACTCCAGCTCCAGTGACTGGATTATCAAGGAGGCCACACAACCCAGAGAAAATGTACAAAGGGATAAATGTAGACAATTGAACTTAGTTTAAAGGAGACAACTCAAGTGGAGGGTAAAATGGGAGAACAAGCTGAGTAACTCCTTGTACAAAAGAAAACACAAATAAAATATTGCATTAGGAATTTTAAAATGTGACCCTGAGTCGGCCATAAATTAACTATGTATCCAAAATTGTTTGGATTCTTAGCTTCCTAATCGGAGAAAGCAGATGTTAGAATAATATGTTGAGGCTCTTTGTAAATTTAATTTTATAATTCTATAGATTTAAGGTTTAGTACCAATTTAAATTAGTACCAACTTAATTATACAGCAGGGCCATGACATGTGATACCATAAATCAAATTTATTAAGAGAAACAGAGTAGATCTTTGCAGTGGTTTCATCAGTCATTTCATTTGGCAATCAAATTATGGCTCTGTATGAATATCACATATGGCTGACAAATTTTTGAAGGATATTGAAAAATTAATAGTATATCTTAAGGAAGGTGACTGACATGGTTATTATTTTGGAAACAAAATTACAGAAGAAATGCTCAGATGAACTGCAGCCTGTTGATCTTGACCACAGAAGAGTCTGATACCTTTCTCCCAGCGTCTTTTCTCGACAGGATCTTCTCTAGAGGAAAGGGTATAGAAAGATTTTCCTAAAGCTACATGAAACTAAACAACACAGCAAAAAAGAACTTTCTAGAGATTGGAGTTTTCATCATAATGAACTGCATTCTTTTCTGGTGAAACTGTTCATTACTAAAGGTCTTGTGTAGGGGAAAGTTCAAGAGTCATCTCTGAAGGGAAAGCTGGATTTGATGACCTTAAGGGTCTCAGACACTCAAAGTTGCCTACAGTCTCTGATTTTCTAAGCATTAATTTAATTTTGAAGTTGTGATAAAAGCCAATTTATGTACTAATGTCAGATATGGCTAGTTGTTTTGACAAAATAGCTGGCTAATTTTTGATTAATCGGAAATAAAAGAATGTAGTTGGCAAGTTTCAGATAATATCTTTGATCCAGCTCTGGATAAAGAAGGATGAAGACTGCCCTCCTGGCCCTTGACTTCCCCCACTGCCCCCTGCCACAAGCATTTTGTTAAGCATATTTCTTCCACTTCTGATTCTGTCCTCACACCTGCCTCTTGGAGACTCTGAATCAAGGCAGTAATACATATGATAAACATTAGCAGCTCTGTTTTACTTATTTTCGTGTGACTCAAAATGAATTTCTGTTTTTATATCAGTGTCTTTCTGGTGGTGGGGGGATATAAAATGAAATTTTGAAGATGATGTTCTTTCCTAGTGGAATGATGGAAACGTTCGTACTGCTTGATAGCTCGAAAATAATTCACTTTATTGGCCAAAACGTAATGATTTAGAACTGGAGGATTTTATGAAGTGAATGTCTATGAATGCACACTCAGATATTCATGTTAGTGCATAACATTATCACCTACTCCTTTTTATAAATATAACACTTCATACTCAGAAGACAATGCAAAATTTAGAGGAAACACAAATACAGTTTGCAGGCATCTCAGTGATCCTTAGTCATTACACACCAGCTTAAATAAACTCTCCTATATCACCTACTCTTCAGGGTTCTAGTTTAAATAAACTGGTAAAACATTTATGGTGTGTGCAGTCACTATTTACTTGTAGCCAGTACTCAGATGAGGAAAGGCAAGGGGAAATGTAGAAAAACATCTGGTCGGGCAAAATTCATTCCCCTGTCGGTTTGATGTCAGCTCCTTATCTGTCTCCACTTCCAGCTTTACCATACAGTGCATCCCTGATTAACTAATACCAAGCATTTCCTGCAAGGTAGCAGGAATGACAGGAAACACCATGTGCTTCCTAGTTTAGGAGGTGGCACATAACTGTGGGGCAGCCAATAAAAACAACACCTAAAGCAGAAAAGGATTTGATGACCTTATCAACACACTTTTACATTTCAGCAGAATGACACCAGTCACCTGTCAAATTTCAGTCTGGACTCTCTAGTGGCAAATCATTGATACATCTCATAGATGGACATGAATAAATAGAGATGAACCAGAACACAGTTACTATAGAATTGTTACCTTTAGGGTGCCAATTTAATGAAGTGAACAGGAGAGATAGCAACTTATTCCAAAAAGAAAAACAAGGACCCAAGTTAGCAGCCTTGCGAGCACAGGGTGCTGTCAGTAATAGTAAGTAAATATTCTTTACCCTGGATCTAGTTGAGGCTACTCAGTCACTGCTTTTGAAAAGGGTTGAAAAGAAAAAGTGTACTGTTATGGTTTGTAAAAAAATATTTATTTATTTCCATTGTATTATTTAAAAGGCAGAGAAGCAAAGGCCAACAGAGAGAGTGGTTCCATCACTCTCCAAATGCCTTCCACAGCTAGGCTGGGTCAGGCTGAAGCTAGGATCTGGGTCTTCCATCTGGATTGCAGTGACCCAAGCCTTGGGTTGTCATCTGCTGCTTCCAAAGGTATGCATTAGCAGGAAGCTTGATCCAAAGTAGAGGAACTGGGAATTGAACCAGATGTGCCAGTATGGTATCTGGGCATTGTTAGCAGTGACATAACTGATGCACATAGCAGCCTCTTATAAAGTTATGTTTTGGATGGAATGAAGAGTAGAGTCATTCTCACTGAAGGGAACTAATGCAGGTCACAACTCTATCAACCAAAGTGATTTATGAGTGTGGGCCATGAGCTTGAGTAAACCTTTGAGACTCTTTAAGCATTATTGAAAGAGAAGTCACATTTTAAGAAGTGGAGTCTTAGTTTTAAGAAGTACATGGGAAAATACATTTAAATTTAAATTCATTTTAATGTCTTGAGTTAAGCTGTTATCTGCTAAAAGTTTTATGACTGAGGAGCAAAGAAAATTCAGTATTTTTATATGATTAAAAACTTCACAAATAATCAGAAAATGAATAGATTTACCCATTTGTTCAATGAATAGTTAAATAATATACTCCATAAAAATGAACTAAGATGATGTGATAGTGGGCTGTTAGTGAGTGGCAGAGGTGATGGCCAACAATTTTGATTGAGAGCTAGCTTTAAAGTCCAAATTTACTTGAAAATTCCAACGCACTCAGAGAACATCCAACTTAAAAATTGCCAGAGACTATATAACAACTTTCAGATTTAAATTTTGATTAATTTAAATTTTAGAATTTGTGGACTTCTTCTAGTGTTTTATTTTCCTAGCATCTGGAAATAAAATTTTGGAAAAAATTTATTCAGTAATATAAGTTAAGCCTTCAATGTGGATTCTCCCTCCCCTTGCTTGGCTGATATTCATTTACCCTCCACAAAATTGGCATTTCTAGAATACTAACTACCTGATTCTGCACGTGGCACTGAATTTTCATTGATGCTTTCACAAACTGTGAAGAATCCATTTGAAGAGCATCAGGTCTTGTGTTTGTAGAGTAGTTGATTTGCAATCAGTTGCTGTTTGTTGAATATTTGAAGTTGGTTTGTGGTGATGTGCTATTCTATGATACATTTCTTAGGTAGAGTGAAATACATGCCTGTGTTCTCAGTTGCATCCATGAATCCTATAATTTCACTCATACAAATTCAGAATGAAGGATTATCAAGTGTCCACCATGTGCTACTTGCTTCTGCAATTAGATTGAACCCTGTGCCATTGTTTATATTCTAACCTTTCTTACTCAAAAAGTCAGAAATAACACATGGCCTAAGCTATTAAATAGCAAATTCCTCTGTTTTAAAAGACTACATAATATAAGGTTTTAGATTATAAACAATGAATGATGTTAAAAGTCTTATTTATACTTAGAAATTTTATGCTTGTGAAAATCTAGAATCATAAAGGTCCTAAATATGTCTATATGAAGTTGTTTCTCTGACACACAATCTCATTTGTAAAACTTTGTTGTCTTTATTTTACATCTGGCGTAACAAATTATTTCCTAATCTCTGTGCAATAACTCAGGGAATTATTTTTCTACCTGTTGGAATTTTAAAGCTCATTTAGCATTGAAATTAAAGTGAGAAGTTGAACAGTAGCCTGATTTTGTTCCTGCTTGAAATTATTAATCTTTAACTTCTCTCATCCTTAACTACCCCCTTTTTCAAAAATACAATTAATTTTTCTTACCAGAAACCCTTAAATCTCAAAGCAATCACAATATATGCTGACAAGACTCAGGAAATTGGAAACCTACTAGATGGAGGTGGGAGGGTCCAAGTTGGGGCCAACTTACAGTTAATGTGCTTAAATACAAGGCATTTTCTTTCCTTTTGCTGTCTTTGATTTACTGCCTGCTAAGAGCAGTGGTGTATAGAATCTGTTCTTATTCAAAGCTCAATTATGATTAGGATTTCTGGCAAATAGGTTCACTACTACAGAGGTCCACAAAGGGCTTTGAGTTGCTGACCCTACTTAACAGCAATCAAAGAGATCACTGTTCTTGGTCCTGTTGGGGACAAGTAGAAACAAGCAAGGTAGCAGGAGAGGGTAAGGTAAAAAAAAAAAGAGAGAGAGAGAGAAGAAAGAAAACTTAATGAAAAATTGTCAAATGCTGTTATTTCCAATATGAAATTTCATAAAATTTATTTATTTTGAATGTCAAACTGACATACACAAAGAGGGGAGAGAGGTCTTCATTGTCCAGATGGTCTTAGTGACTAGTCCTGAATCAGGCCAAAGCCAGGAGCCATCAGTATCACTTAGGTCTCCCAAATGCATGCAGGGATCCAAACACTTGGGCCATTTTGTGCTTTTTTCTTTTTTTTCCAGATTGTTAACTGGGCACTGGATCAGAGTGGAGCAACTGGGACATAACTTGCATGTGGGATGCTGGCATCACAGGCTGTGGCCTTACTCACAGTTCTGGCTCTGGGAAGTTTTGTTTTAAGTAAGGGACAATGCACAGAATTGAAAGTTAAAAAGTTCAAAATCCCCATCAAGCCAACCAAATGCACCTTACTCTTTATGATCCTACCCATCTCTGTAACCATTCTGTCTTCTTCCTATTACAACAGAGGAGAAAACCTTGCTGTTCATGGGGTCAACCCTCGCATCAGTTTACTAATCCCATTGTTTCCTTTTTCTGTTTTTGATTCTCCCCCCTCCTATGTGCTTCTTGCTCTCCTGCATTTCTCCCAGTTGACATTAACACACATGTTAAGTTTCTTCATATAAAATTCTCTCCTCCCATTTCCTCTCTCAATCACCAGTTTAATTCTCGCTGTCTTTATCTCTTCATAAGTAATAGCATAGAAAGGAAAACAGTCCTGTTGACTCAGTGGTTCCAATTTCTTACCATTTTAACTCATCAATTATCTTTCCTCCAAAAATGATATGGGGGAATTAGTCAGGAAGCTGAAGTAGCAATTGAAAGATGTTCCCAGTTGTTGGCTCTCACTCTGTTATAGCTCCATCCCTTATCTCAGTTCAGTACATCCACTTCCCCAAGATGCATCTGTGTTTCCGTCGGATGAGGAAAGAAGAGACACCATTGTCACCATGTGGAAGTTAAACTCTACGTGATGGCACCATGAAACTCCCAGAAAGTTTTCACGCATACTAAACTTCACCCAAACTGCTGTTAGTGTACTACCCTCATCAAAGGGACTGTGCATTGGGAACAGCCAGGTTTTTCGCTTGGCTTCTGGATCTTACTATGGGTCTTTCCCTGGCCTCTACTCTCAATTGTTCATTGTATTGATGCCTCTGCTTTTAATTCTTATCTTAGTAGGGCTAACTTAAAATAAAAATTGACATATTTGTGCTCATAAAACAAGAGCTAAGCACATGAACATTCTGTATCACTTGCCCTATCATCAAGTGTGAACAAAACTGATCATTCCATCCTAACAGAATCCCAGCATGTGTCCTACTCGATGCTCTTGGTTTATACTCCCTCTCCAGTTGCTCCTTCTCACCCTTCTTTTGCCAGTCCTTCCTCCTTTTCCTTATCTGTAAACACTGGGCTTCTTCCAGTTTTGAACTTTGCTTCTCTTCTCTTCTCCCCAGGCCAACCTTTCTCATACTTCTTGGGTCTTGGGTAATCCCCACATAAAAGTACTACTGCTTTCAGCAAATTAGCATGATAAGTAAAAGTTGTAGATGAGTAAACCAAAAATATTGTCAATATTCTTGTGTGGAAAAGATGACCTTTTTCTGTGGCTGTTTCTTTTGGCTAATGTTATTGACCTAATTTATTTTTCCTTCTTACTAAGAAGTCTACTTGAATATGAGTTGGCAGTAAGGGCAGAGAAAACTTTAGCATTTCCTTTTTTTAAACAATTAGAAGTTCCACTCAATATTTTTAACCTTATTTAAGTAGACAATATTCTTATTACAGATGTCTACTTGAAAAGATGCTAATGAAGTTTGGTATGTGGTATGCGGTATTTGGCAAGAATATATTTCTCCATTTAAAACTAAAACTGACTTTTATGTAAGCTTTATTGAAAAAAGAAAAGTGGGCTCGGCACAGTAGCCTAGTGGCGAAAGTCCTCACTTTGCATGTGCTGGGATCCCATATGGGTGCTGGTTCTAATCCTGGCCTCCCCACTTTTCTCCCAGCTCCCTGCTTGCAGCCTAGGAAAGCAATCGAGGATGGCCCAAAGTCTTGTGTTCCTAAACCCATGTAGGAGAGCAGGATGAAGAAGCTCCAGGCTCCTGGCTTTGGATCAGCTTAGCACCGGCCGTTGCAGCCGCTTAGGGAGTAAATCAGCAGATGGACGATCTTCCTCTCTGTCTCTCCTCCTCTCTGTATATCTGCCTTTCAATAAAAATAAATAAATAAATCTTTTAAAAAGTAGTTAATCCTAGCTTACCTTTTAAAAATTATTTTAGTAGCTTTTTAAAAATCTCAAAATAAATGTAATCAACTTCTGTTAGGTAACTACCTTAAACCAAGATGACATTTATTTTTATAACGATAGATTTGACAGATTTAATTTAAATGTTTATTAATTTATTTTAATCAGTGCTTACAACACAAAGACTTTCAATGAATATTTCATGGTAAACTTTTGAAATAATAAGCCAAAGCGATCAAAATAAAAGTATGGTTTGGCATATACATAAATATCAGTTTCTTTTGTATAGGACTGCAAAGTATTTCCATTACTATGATTAGGTTCACAGGCCTTTACAGAATCATTATGGAGATGTATCGATTTCTTGCTCTTCTTTAAAGGTCTTAATAGAGACAGTAGAATTAATTGAACCAAAGGGAGGAAATGAAATGTGAATATTAAATGCACAACTTAAACTTGTTTTTTGCTGCAAAATTATTCAAGTATAAGCTAAACATATAAGCATGAATATTTCATTTTCAATTGTACTTTATTAGAGTCTTTTTGTTTAGCATTTACTTATTTATTTCAAATTTAGAATTACAGGAGAGAGGAGAGATAGAGACAAGAAAGTAGAGGGAGGGAGAAACAGAGAGAAAGAGACAGCAAGATCGCCTATCTGATGGTTCATTCCCCAGATGACTGCAACAACTGGGGCTGGACTAAGATAAAATCAGTAGGCTGGAGTTTTTTTGGGTATCCCTTGTGGATGCAGGGGTCTAAGCACGTGGGCCATCTTCTGCTGCTTTCTCAGCTGAGTCACAAATGGAGCAGCCAGGACTCTAACCAGTGCCAATGTGGAAATAGACATTGCGGGTAGTGGCCTAAACTACTGTGTTATGATATTGGCTACTCAGTCATTGTTGTTAATGTTTGTTGAACAAAAAAACACTTGCTCTTTGGATATCATTATATTTAGTGAGATAAGGCAGTCCCCAAGACAGATATCATATCTCGTCCCTGATTTGTGGTAACGGATAATAAGTAGTATGTATGAGCAAAATTGGTATTTTGAGTTTTGATTATTGTTTACAACTCTTGTTTATACTCTTGAGGAAATAGTGCTTTTTCTACTTATGATGTGCTGAATTCTTTATGCAGTGGATAGTTAACCTTATGATTATAAAGTAAATTGAAAGTTTGTCATCATGAAAATTAAAAATAAGAGGAGGAGGGAGAGTGAGAGTGTGGGACAGTAAGGTAGGGAATATCATAAAGTTCTTCAAATGTACATAGGAAATCCATGAAAGTTGTCTCCTTTAAATAAAAAAGGGAAAAGAGCAAGAAATTGTAATACAGATTACCTACAAAATTGGTTGGAAAAGTAGCTATTGACCCCAAAAGTTCAGTTCACTCATTTGACCAGAACTGATTTGGAGTGTTGGAAGAAAGGAGATGCTTTTAAAGTACAGAGCAAGGAGCCGGACAGGTATCACTTAATTCCTGGGTTCCCTAAGGGGTTAGAGGTAAAGGTTCTTATACATGGTATTTGGGCAGAGAGGTATGTGCTGAGCTTTCTGTCCAAGTCATTGGCCTGTACAGTTTGTGGCCTTCTTTTGGTCATCAGTGATACCACGTCCACTAGTGAATTCTGAAGCTGCCAGCATGCACTCAAGGCAGCCTGGGGCTTTCTTGAAAATGGGACTTAAGTTTTTGCTTGGGACCTGAAGTTCCTGGAGAATTAAGCACTCACAACATCAAGAGGCTATGTATGGAGGAAATAAAGGACCTTCTGAGTGCAGTGATTTGGGACCTTGTACCCACTCCCTCAATTCAGTTAGCTAACTTAACTAAGAAGGTGATTCGTCCAAATCATAACAGCAGAACAAGGAAACTAAGCTGAGGAAGGGAGGCTGGGAGTATCTAGCATCCACATCCAACTAGTGGTGTAGGGGCAGGTCTCAGTTGAAACCCACAGCAAGGCGTTCCCTGCTTCCCCGTGAGGGGCTGCAAGTTCTGCTTTCACAGTAATCTGGAGCTCATCTAGGACCGAGCTCTGATTACCATCTTGAGTGAATAAACAGACTTCAGTACAAAGTTTTTTTTTTTCTCTTCTCTCAGTCAAGTGCTTGTAAAGAGCAGATTGAAAGAAAGGATTCCTCATTGAGATACACACTTGGACTGAAAGGGAAAATACTCACAGTGATGTGCAGTTCTCTGGAAGGTTTCCTATATATATATGCTCATGGGGTCTCACATACTTTTCTAGCCCAAAGAGCAGTTGAAACATTGTAAAATTTTCTCTGTGATTTGTTTTCCCTAAAGACTCAGCTTATTTGAAATTGAAGCATCTTGTCACTTGAAGTAAAAGAAATAAAATGCTTCCTGCATCTCACAAAGATTGATTCAACTGGAGAATGTGATGAAAAATGTCACCTGTCTTGCTTTATCTCAAAGCATCTTGCAAAAATGACATTAATTTCAGGAAAGTACTCCTTTTTTGTTCAGTCTATGGAGAACTCTCCATTTCTGAAGGCATTGTATGTGATAAAGAATAGGCAGGGAGCTAGCTGAATACATTGAGCTAAATCATAACCCCCTAGAAAATTCTATCCTGTTTGTTAATCAAAATGTTCTCTTCCAAGATGCATCTGCTTCATTTGGGACAAAATGCCATGTGAACCATGTGGAGGGCCATCTAATTCCCTGGTGTTTGCATGTCAGGAATAGCACCACCCCCTACTTCATAGAAGAGACCAGCAGCTGGGAGGGATCCAGTCTTTCTCAATAGACAAAAGAGCTGGAAGGGCTGTCAAATGTTCTGTCTTCCCTCCCCCATTCCTTCTCCTTTTGGGTGAATTTCTGGCCCATTGTCCCATCATGATGGATATTTCTCTGTGTGAAATGTGTATCTCTGTGTGTATGTGTTAATTTTATTACTGCTTTTTGA
This sequence comes from Ochotona princeps, assembly GCF_030435755.1. Classification (NCBI taxonomy): domain Eukaryota; kingdom Metazoa; phylum Chordata; class Mammalia; order Lagomorpha; family Ochotonidae; genus Ochotona; species Ochotona princeps. The sequence continues at coordinate 28,105,332 of NC_080832.1, read as the reverse complement.
AAAGGATTTATTTATTTTTGTTGGAAAGGCAGATTTACAGAGAGGAGTGACAGAGAAAGATCTTCCATCTGCTGGTTTACTCCCCAAAAATGGCCTCAATGGTGAGAGCTAGGCCTATCTGAAACCAGGATCCAGGAGCCATGAGCTTCTTCTGGGTCTCAAACAAGGGTGCAGGATCCCAAGGCTTTAAATCGTCTTACACTGCTTTACCAGGCCATAAGCACAAAGCTGGATCAGAAATAGAGCAGTCAGGACATGAACCAGTGCCTACATGGAATGCCAGTGCTTGCAGGTGGAGAATTAGACAGTTGAGCTACCACACTGGCCCCAACGTAATCACTTCTTAAATAAACTATCACCTTGAACACCTTATTTGTGTCAGTGCTTGGAATGCTTATCTTTTTTAAAAATTTTACTTTTTATTATTATGATTTATGACACAGTTCCATAGGCCTTGTGATTTCCCTTATTCCCTCCTCAACACCACCCCCCCACTGAGTTCCCCTGTATCATGACTATAGTATAGTTCTTCACGCACAGTCATAAGTCCACCATTGTGGCCATGGACAATAGCAGAGAGTCCAGCATCCTGTTGTCAAGATAGAGTAAAATCTTTCAGTGGGAGTCCATCTTTGTCTGGAAGTAGGGATGCATACTGCATTGTATCCTCACATCTCCATTCCACAGTTACTATACATCACCTTAAATGAAAGGCCACAAAACAAAATCAACAACAGAAAGAGAAAAAAGAAATTAACAACACCATGAAGTTAAATAACATGCTACTGAATAACTAATGTGTCGCTGAAGAAATGAAAAAGAAAATCAATAACCTTCTTGAAGAAAATGATGCTACTGTATGATCTATGAGTCACTGAAGAATTTCATAAAAAAAAAGTTTTTTTGAAGAGATGAAACTAACACAAAAAAATCAAAATCCATAAGATAGAGTTTCTGCTGATCTTTGTTGGTGAAATGCACCTCCAGTAGGCAACAATTAGATGGGTTTTGTTTTTTAATCCAGTCTACTATTCTATGATGTTTGATTAATGAGTTTAAGCCATTTACATTCAGGGTTAATACAAATAAGTGGTAATTTGGTCCTGTCATTTTAGCAATGGGTTGTTCATTGACTGAGTCTTCTGTTGTCATTTTACTAAGATGTTCTTGACGTTTGCCTTTGGTGTTGGTGGGTGCTTTTCCTTTTCTCTGTTAAAAGAACATCTTCCACCAGGGGGGAGGGGAGGGTGAGGGTTGGGGGATTCCCAGAGCCTATGAAACTGTCACATAATGCAAAATAATTAATAAAAAAATTTAAAAAAGAACATCTTTCAGTATCATTTGTAGGGCAGGTTTGGAAGAGGAATATTATTTTAACTTTTCTTGACTGTGGAAGAATTTTATTTCATCTTCAAAGACAAAGGGAGGTTTTGCTGGGCACGTTATCCTGGGTCAACAATTTTTTCTTTTAGAATCTGGAATATGTCACTCCATTCTCTTCTGGCCTGTAGAGTTTCCTGTGAGAGGTCTCCTGTGAGTTTCATTGGCATTCATTTATATGTCAGTTGATTTTTTTCACGTGCACATTTAAGGATCTTTTCCTTATGTTCGGTTGAAGAGAGCTTGATTATCATGTGTCATAGTGAAGATCACTTTTGCTCAAGCCTGTTGGGAGTTCTGTGCCCCTCCTGGATGTTAGTTCCCAATTCTTTCTCCAGATTAGGGAAATTTTCCATTATGATTTCATTAAACACATTTGTAAACCTAGCTTCTCTTTCTGCACCTTCTGGGACTCCCATAAGTCTTGTATTTGGCCTTTTCATAGTGTCTTTCAATTCTTGAGTACTTGTTTTAGCTGGATCCAGCTCTGTTTGCAATGTTTTGTTTGTTTCCCCTTGGTGACAGGAAATATCTTCCAATTTTGAGATTCTTTCTCCTGCCTCCTTCATTCTATTTTGGAGAATGTACTGTACTTTTAACTTGTTCCACTGTACTTTTAACTTGTTCCACTGTATTCTTCATTTGTGATACATCAGCTTTCATTTGATTCATTTCCAGTGTGACATATTCCTTGAATGCCTGCTTTACGTGCTTCTCCTTGTTGATAAGAAGCTTTATAACAAATGTTTTGAATTCTGTAACCCCCATTTTCTCAATGTTTTCCTCAGTTAACTCTGAGCTTGGCAAAGGGTTTTGCTCTTTTGCAGGGGAGTGTTCAGTAGTATTCACCATGCCTCTGTCTCTTCTTTTGCTCTTTGTCATTGTGCTTCTGGTTATCAGATTCTCCTCCTTGTGCAGGTTTCTAAGCTGTGTCACCCACATGTCTACAGTTCCAGTATACTTATTGCAGTTAGTACACAGCTATTTGTTTGCAATCACTTGTGCCAGTCCCTACAGCATGTTTCACTCTACGTTCTTATGTTAGATTTCCACCATGGTCTCCGTAGCCCCAGCTCCTGCCTCACCACTCTCCATCTCCTGTGATACCGTGCTGAGGCTGCACAGCTTTCTTTTCTTTTTTTTTTCTTTTTTGTTAAGATTTATTTATTTTTATTACAAAGTCAGACATATAGAGAGGAGAGACAGAGAGGAAGATCTTCCGTCTGTTGATTCACTCCCCAGGTGACTGCAACAGCCGGTGCTATGCCGATCCGAGGCCAGGAACCTGGAACCTCTTCCTGGTCTCCCATGCGGGTGCAGGATCCCAAAGCTTTGCCCGATCCTCGACTGCTTTCCCAGACCACAAGTAGGGAGCTGGATGGGAAGTGGAGCCGCTGGGATTAGAACCAGCGCCCATATTGGATCCTGGAGCGTTCAAGGCGAGGACTTTAGCCGCTAGGCCATGCCGCCGGGCACATGCACTGCTTTCTGAACAGCCTTTCTCCCACTTCCACTAGGAGCAGGTCTCATGGTTAGGGAGACACCAGGTGTCCTAGATAGCTAGCCTGTTGGTGATGCTGATCTTGCCGGGACCTGTTGGCCATTAGGTCTGAGGGCCACCCGGACCTGTTTTGACACATATGATGCAATGGCCAGTATTATTTTCCTGTGGGTCCAGTACAATGCACTGAGTTCTCACTGAGCTCAGCACATGCTCAGCTCACTGTTGTTCCCTGCAGTCTTAAAGTTTTTCCACACTGTTAGAAGTGGTGCCTGATGTGCCACTACTAGAATTCTTGATCTGTTGGTCGTCAGGTCTGAGGACTACCCAGAACTATCTTGGGTGGAAAATTTAGGATGCCGCGTTGTTGCAGTTCACTGTGTCAGAAATGTGTTCATTCCTAGCTCAGTACATGCTTAGTACTATCCATAGACCTTGCCTCCATAAAAAAAAATGGTGCCCCATATGGCTCTAGGAGGCAGACTGGGCTGTGAAATCCACCCTGTTACCACACTGCCCTTCTGGGACCTGCTGCTTGCTCTGTCTGTGCTCCTGGTCAAATCAAACAGACCAGCAGGGCGAGCAGTTCTTTGTCTGGGTTCACCTCTGAAGTTCCCCGTGGAGGTCCCCAGTGGAGTTCCACTGCAATTCATATTGCCACTCTATCAGTGTCTCCCGTCCCGCAGAAGAAATCACCCGACACACTGGAGATCTTCCAAGGCGCTTTTATTCCAACCTTCAGTTCCTTCTTTGGGGCAGAAGCCCCTGGCTTATATATCCCTCCTATCCGTTAAATCCGTTACCCAGAAGCCTTCAGTTAAGTCAGTTAATTCTGTTATTTCCGTTACACAGAGAACCTCCTCACCCCTCCCCCAAGGTCCCTGGCTATCTCTCAATCCTCCAATCAGCTTACATGCCTGAGGCAAGAGGTAAAGGGCCAATCACAGGGCACTTCCTGAAACCTGTCTCCAAGAGGAAGTAGGTTCCAGGCGCCATCTTAGGGCAGGGCACACGTGCAGTGCTCCCAACACCACTCAATGAATGCCAGTGGGGTAATAGTCAGTGCAACACCACCCTATTGTTTTTGCTGCTTTCCTGTGTCTGTCAGTCTCCATTACTCTCTGCTATTATTCTGTCCTCTCCTATTTCCTGGAATATGCCCTCTCTGCTCCACACTGGCTAACATTTTTCCTTCCGTTTAAACATTTAAATGTGTCCTTACTTGATGTCAATGCAGTTCTTGCAGACTGTCTCTTTCTAGATATCAAGATCAACCTGAACTAAATGTAAGGCAGTATTTTGCAGTAGGAAAAAAAATGCTCTTAAATTTCAATGTCAATTATAGATTTTCCAAATGCTATAATACATTTATTTGGTGAAATTTGTTTATTCACCAAACTGGACAGAGAAACTTTTGTTTTCCTGTTTCTTATGCAAATACATTCAGCACCACATGGCTTGCCATAAACATGTCAACAGTTCATGTTGGATTGGAAGTGGGGAACTTCTTCAATTTGTTGCTTGGAACCTCACCCCATCATTTTTCTTGTTATTATTTTACTTACTATCATTATTAAGTTCTCATCAACCATGCAACTTTTCTTTTTCTGGGCAACAAACTATGCTCTGAATAACTTATAAGTAACATGTCTTCTAAGTCTTTTCATTGAGTATGACTTTTTGTTAACAAAAATTGTTGTTCTGTTTGAGTTTCAAATTACTTTTTAAAAATTAGCATCTTAACTTGCCAAATGGCTATGATTTGTGGTTAGATGGCTTTTTCAATTTTGCTAGTTTTGCTAGTTGTCACAAGCTATGCACAATGGAATAGAACAATGGAGCTGTAAATTCACTGGCGAGTATCTTTTGGTATAGAGGTGAACTTCCTTTGGTGGTTTAGTGCACTAGTACTACGAATTAACTCAAATGTTGTAATTCCTTGTTTTCAAGTTCATCCAGATTGCTTATGGGCTGCACTCGAATGCATGGGAGATAGCCTGATGAGAAAGACTCCACTGATTGGCACACCTAGGGGAGCTGGGAGGGATTTTATCTAGGCACAAATGCACAGCATCTTGATTTGCACTTGGCCTTGTGTTCTGCTCACGTACTGTTGTTTCTGTTGTACTTGAGTTCAAAATGGCAGTGTTGCTCACTGCTGCTACACCAGGAAAGCCACCTATGGGTCATTGCTCTGCTCAGGCATCTGCTCAGGCCGTAGGGTATCATTTGACAGGGACCCTGCCTTTGGGTCTTTGGGACTCTGCACCCATGTGGGAGACCCAGAAGAGCTCCTGGCTCCTGGCTTCGGATTGGCTCAGCTCCAGCCATTGTGGCCGCTTGGGGAGTGAATCATTGGATGGAAGATCTTCCTCTTTGTTTCTCTTGCTCTCTGTATATCCGCCTTTCCAATAAAAATAAATAAATCTTTTTTTTAAAAAAAAGATTGTTTCTTTAAGTCTGTTGGTTATGTGTAAAGGGAGATGTTGACACCATTCACCCTTTTCCCTCTCCTTTGTGCACGCAGCACTCAACAGGGTCAGCAGCCTCTCATCCCTGCTGTCACTTCTGAGAATAGATTCATCTTGGCGAGTAGTGTTCTATGCACTGAGTATGAGACTGAAAACTAACAAAATAACCAAGGGCAATGCTCAGTCACGGGCCATTACACAGCATGTGGGGTCCAAAATCTGATGTTTTATCTTTTTTCAATCATTCTTTCGTATCGAAGTCTTAATGATAGTTCGAAAGCCCATAGAATTCTGCAGATTTTTTGCTAAGAAATCTTGCTGAGACAATTTCACCTAAAAGGATGGCCTCACTTCATCCTTTCACATTTGTTTCTTAGTTCTGGACACAGGAAATTGTTTCCTTACTGTTTCCAGTAGAACATTTCATAGGAACCTCAAACTGAGTGTGCCAAAATGGAAATTATTGATTGTGCCTGCACTTTCTCCCCACCATTCAAAAGATAAAGTTGTGAACCAGTTCTGTCTGTTGCCTGTCTCAGTAAATGGCACCAATATCCACTCACTGCATATATCAGAAACTTTTGTAGTATTCTTTACTTATTTTTGCTAGCTTCCTCTATATTTAATGTCTCCTATGCCTTGTTATTTTTTCCTGAATATGGCTGAGTTAAATATTTTCTATTCTCTGTCTTCATCACTTTTTGTCATACTTTTTTCCCGTTGTAGTGAAGTGAATTTCCAGAAGAGTCTCTTAAGTGATCTTTGTGATTTATTATGAAACCAGTCTAATCCGTTCTCCATTTGCTGCCAAATGGATGATTTCATTTCATGGTTTTTGGAAGGGAAAGAGTGAAGGAAGGAGGGAGGGAGAGGAGAGGTGAAAAAGGTGAGGGAAGAAGAGATATTCAGTATATGTTTCATGGATTGTAAAGGACAGTCATCAAAATTTGGGAAATATTTGGTGAATATAACACTTCTAATTTCCATATAGGTCAAGATATAAAAGAAGCCCTTCACCCAAATTAGAAACAATCCTAGTGGCAGAATTAGTTGTAACACAACTAATTGAAAATTTCCATGAAAAAATTCAGACCAAGAGGTCTAAGTGAATCAAAGATACTAGGCATACTGTTATCTGCAATCTGCTCTAATCAGAACCAGAGATTAAGTACCAAATTATTCTAGGGCTGTGGTATAAAGCAAGGTAGTACCCAGCAAGATTCTTCATCAGAAATGAAGTGAAACTATGGTTCTAAGTGGCCGAATTCCTAGTCAGAAGATGGGGACTGTGCCCCACGCTAAGGATCAACACACGATTGTGCTGGTGCTAATGGTGGTGAGGAGGGTTGTAGACTTGAGACGATAGGGGAAAAAAAATCAGGGGAGAGGTCACCAAAGAACTGGGTGATTTAGGATGGTTGGTCTATGAACAAAGGGAATGTACCAGGTGCCTTCTTTCATTCAGTGCCCAGGAAATGCTCTACAGGGCTCAAGTGCCCTTGAAAGGCACCAGCATTCCAGGCTAGCTAGACTTAGGGCCAAATGTTATTGTGCTGTTCTGTTTCATTTGAGAAGGTACCTTTGTTTAAATGACCACTTCTCAAGAGCTCAATCTTTTTGCCTCCCTTGAACTTTTAGTATTGTTACCAACTAAAACAAGCCTTTTCTTTCTTTTCCTCCCAGTATCTCTGCATGGTATCTCAAACATTTTTGCTGATTTTTTTCTCTTACATGTGGCTTGCTGATTTTTAATAATTAGATTACTAACACATTTGCTAATTCCCTTGCATATAAAATAGTAATAATGTCAGGTGTGGCATTTCTGAAGCCAAAAATGTTATGGTTTTCACACAGAATACTGAAATGACAATCACACAAATTAAAATCCTGTTATTTAGAACACAAATATGATATTCTTGAGCACATTGAACAAATACTTATCAAGTATCCTGGCTGTGTTTTATGTGCATGTGCCTTATCTAATATGTGTAGTATTAATTAGCCATTCTGGGCACCTATTTTGTAATTGTTGGTTGATGAGAGAGAGCGAGAGACAGAGAGAGAGAGCTCATTAAGCCTTTAATCACCACTTCTTGTCTGCTCCCTAAAGGATGTTTTGGAGGTGTGGAGTGTGGTTTCACTAGTGCAGTGATGCTGTGATAGCACCAATTTTTATAAAGGAGACTATCTGGAAACTTAACGGCTTGGAATGATATTTTGTGGCTCTATGATAGAATTTATTTTTTGCTGTAATGTTTTTGTTACTGAATTCTGAGCTCTTGTTTTGCATTTCTTTTCTTTCTTTTTTTTTGTGAAGTATTTATTTGGGGCTGTTGCAATGGCTCAACTAGCTAATCTTTCACCTGCAAACTCTGGGCTCCATAGGAGCACCAGTTTATGTTCCAGCTGCTTCATTCCCATTGAGCTCTCTGCTTGTAGCTTGGGCAAACAGTGGAGGATGGCCCAAAGCCTTGGGATCCTACACCTGCATGGGAAATCCAGACGAAGCTGCTGGCCCATACTTTAGATTACCTCAGCTCTGGTGGTTGTGGCTATTTAGGAAGTGAACCAGTAGATGGAAGGCTTTTCCTCTATGCTTCTCTCTACATCTGCATTTTACATAAAAAATAAATATTTTTTAGAAAAGAGGGATATACCTTGCTGCTTCCCAGGTTTTGCATTAGCAGGTAGCTGGAATCAAAAGTGGATCCAAGACTTGAGTGTAGGAACTTGGTATTGGCTAGAGACATCTCAACTGACACTTGAACTGCTAGCCCAAACCCCTCCTTTCTGTGTTGTGTATTTCCCAGATGTGAACATGGATTCATTGATACATGTTAGGAGAGGGTTACTTTAAAAGCATTGCTGGGCTCTTTATGGGCAGCATAGATAACGCCCATCTGTAGAGTTTTAGAAGTGAATTCATTTTTTTTTTTTTGCTTATTTATCCAAAGATTCTGTGATTATACTTCATTGATTATTAATTACAACTGGGTTGATTTTCCAGCACTCAGAGTATAAAGCAGTCATACTTCCCTCATTCCCCTGATTTCCACTCTACCCCAATACATCTACCTCTCTTCCTTCTCTTCAGCATTATTTACAGTTATAATTTTGATCCCCTCAGGCTTAATTTGCCACTAATCATACTATTAAACAACTAAAAAGTAAAAGACCACAAGACCACATTTCCACTGGAGTATAAACAGAAATTAAAAATGACAATCTAGGTCTGGTACTGTGGTATAGTGGCTTAAGCTTCTGTCTGTGGTGCTGGCATCCCATATGGCACTGAATCATGTCTCAGCTGCTCTACTTTCTATTGAATCCTTGCTTATGGCCTCCAAAAACAATAGAGGAAGGTTCAGATCCTTGGGCTCCTGCACCCACTTGAGAGATCTGGAGGAAGGCTCTGACTCTTGGCTTTGGATTGGCCCAGCTCTGGCTATTGCAGCAATTTGGAGGAGTGAACCAGTGGATAGAAGACCTTTCTTTCTGTCTCTCTTTCTCTCTGTAACTTTTTCAAATCAAAATAAAATAAATCTTTAAAAAATGATAATACAATCCCAAAGTGACCATTTCATTCCTATCGTTTTGTGTGTTCTATACTAAGTGCCATATAGCAGAAAAATGTGATATTTGTTTTCTTTAAGACTGGCATTTTTGCAAAGCAAAATGTTTTCCTGTTACATCCATTTTGTTGCAAATAGGATTTCATTCTTATGATTCAATAGTATTCTATAATGTGTATATGCCACATTTTGCTTATCCAGTCATGGGTTGATGAACATCTGGGATGATTGTAAATTGGGCTGCAATAAACATGGATGTGCAAATAACTCTCTGGTTTGCTGAATTCATTGTGTTTGCATAAATATCCAGCAGTATTACTGAATCATATGATAGAACTAGTTAATCTGCAAACTGTCTTCCATAATCATTGTACTCATTTACATTCCCAGCAACAGTAGAAAGGGTACCTTTTACCTCACACCCTCATCAGAATGTATTGCTGTTTGATTTTTGGATGATAGCCACTAACTGGGGGGAGGTGACACCTCATTGTGATTTTTATTTCCCTGAGGACTAGTGATCCTGAACTTTTTCTCATGTGTCTATTGGCCAGTTGTGTTTCATCCTCTGACAATGGCCTGTTCATATCATCTTCCCATTTTTTTAAACTGGATTGTTCGTTTTGTTGTGATTGTGTTTATTGAGCTCTTTATATATCCTGGATATTAATCCTCTACAAGTTGCATAATTTGGAAATATTTTCTCCCATTCTGTTGGCTGCTTGCATTCAGATACACTTCTCTAGTAACAAACTATAGAAATGATCCCTGCAAGTATAATCTTACCTAAAACCCTGTGACTATGTAGGAGCTATTCCATAGAGTTTTTAAGTTCACTAAACTTATGCAATATGGAGACTCTTTCCAGTGAAACCACACTTCACTAGCATTACCTAAAACTTGCTCCAGATCTATTGAGCCAAAATATGGATTTTTTAACATGAAGCCAGGTGATTCATTTGCATAGATTTTTTTGGACACGTCATCCCCTCCTCCCCCAAGTCACACAGAATCTGCTGCGTAATGGCTCAAACGCACACACAACCACACTGTCCTGGTTATGTCTTCACTATGTTTTTTTTTTTGACTATTCCATGAGGATGCAGTTGTATATTGGCTTAGTAATGCCAAGACAAGCACCCTGTCAAAACTGACCTCTCTTATGCCTTGGTCCTTGAAATATTGATGCCATTTCCTAGAAATTCACATAGCACTGGCTGTAAACTGGTCTCTGAGAGCCAAAAATAAACTGAAGATATGTTTTGTTGGTCATTTCAATTTTCCTGCACAAGGATTAAAAAAGACAGCATTATCAGGTAAGTGTGATGGAATTCTTATTTTTTTACATACAGGCTTTATCATACAGATGTATCATTCACGATACCTGTAGGCATTTCAGTTTGAAATCCTTTAGCCTGATAATGTTAACATAAATCCAGTGAAGTAGTAGTTTGAGAATTATGGACAGATATTCTTTGAAACAAGAAAGGTACTTGTAACTTATTGGGTTCAATATACTAAGTTTAAAAAATTATGTATTTTTGCAGGGTATTTCAGAGGTTTATACTGTCAGCATACAGATTTTCAGTTTTTTCAGTTGCTACTGTGATATATCCTAAACTTATTTGATCGTGGAATGCCTTGTCACAGAGGGTATAAAAGGATTAGAGTTTTTTAAAAATATTTATTTATTTATTTATTATTTGAAAATCAGAATCAGAGAGAGAGAAGGAGGGAGGGAGAGAGAGAGAGATGCCATTTGCTGGCTCACTCCCCAAATGGCTGTAAAAGGCAGGGTTAGGCCAGGAGCCAGGAAAATCTGGATTACTCACGTGAGTGGTAGGAGCCCACGTTTTTTTTTGCCATTTTCTGCTGCTTTTTCCCAGGCATATTAGCAGAGAGCTGCATTAGAAGTAAAGCAACTGGGATAGTAACTGGTAAACATACAGAGTGTCAACATTAAAGTTATTATGTCTCAGCACCAATCTTGGGATTAGAGTTCTATAGGACGTACTTTAAAATAGGGGGTGACAAACTACGGCTTGCAGACCCAAATGAATGCACATCCTATTTTGGTACTGCCTGTTAGATTAGACTAGTTTCCACATAGATAAGTAGCTTGGAACAAAATAAGAATATTTAATGACACATTAGAATTATTTGAAATTTAAATTTTAGCATCCGGTCAAGATTTATTGAAACACAGCCAGACTCATTAGTTTATATATTGGCTGTAGCTGCTGTGACATTCTAATGGTGGAACTGAACAATTCAGAGCACCATTTCATGGCCTGCAAAGCTGAAATGTCTGCTTTAGAATTTGTCAATTACTTGTTTATTTTATTTTATTATTATTTTAAAATTTTGTACATAATGAGTAGATATCCCACTTCACATGATACAGATTTTTATTCATAAGTTCCTTCCAGCCTCCTCCTCCACTTCTCTCCCCATATCTCCGTTTTATTTTTTCGTAAACCATTACAGTAGCATATTTATTTGTTTCACACTAATAAGCTTGATTTTATGATACATAAAGGTATCATGATATTCAAGTAGAGGAAAAAGAAAAAGTTAAATAACAAAAATAAAATAGGAATGGAAATTCTACACAGGAGTATAGATGCATGATGTTGACAGAGATTATGTTTTATGTGCTCTATGCATGAGTTGTCACAGATCAGAGAGAACATATGATATCTGTCTTTAGGAGACAGGCTTATTTCACTAAGCATAATGATTTCCAGATGGGTCTATTTTGTTGCCTAAGAATATTTGTTCTTTTTATGGCTGAGAAGGATTCTGTAATATACATGTACCACATTTCCTTTATCCATTCCTTAGTTGATAGTAATCTGGTCATATGGTACATCCATTTTCAGATATCTGAAGATTCTTCACACTCTCACGGTAGTTGCACTTGTTTACACTCCCACCCACAGTGGATTAGTATATCGTTTTACCACATTCTCACCAGCACTTATTGTTTTCTGATTTCTGGGTGGTAGTTTCACTTTTTGATATATCTCTTTAGAATTTAGTTTAACAGGAGACAGCCAGATTCTGATCTATTTCTGCGTTCAATCTGTTCTGATATTGAACTTCATTAGGCCTGTGACCTGCTAAGGCAGAATGAGAGTAAACAAGATCTCATAATGTTTAGGAAAGTATGTTAGATTTTAAGTCCTTGTGAAAGGATATCAAAAACCCACAGGGTTCCCTATATTACACTTTCTAAAATTTTTACTCTTTTGTAACTAAGAATAAATATTAACCTTAAAGATCACAAATAGTTAAGAACACCTACTCACATTGTATACAGTGGCAAAAATGATTGAAGTCCCCTACTTAGGAATGCAGTATTTCGAATGATTGCCTTTAAGCCTATAGGTAAACTGATTGTCTGTGGAATTCAATGACTTGCACCAGTCGAATTCCAGAACCCACGTGTTTGGAGTATTCAAGAACCCACGTGTTTGGATGCTGGAACACAATTCTCTTCTAGCTGACAAACAACTGTGTTGGGATCCACTACTCTGGCACCACTGTTTCCTAAGTGAGCAAGTTTGGGATTTTGCAGTAGAAGCTATTCCTTATATACCCCAACCAGGGGTGGGAAGAAACAACTTGCTAAAAATAGGGATGTGGGTGAGCAGTAAAATGACTTTTGTTTTTATAAGAGACAAGCACTATTCACCAGCGTGCTTCTGTGCTGTGAATGCAGCTCTGTGTTTCTGGTTTGCTGTTCTCAATATCCTGCTGTATTAGTTAGATCCTATCAATTCAAATTAGCTTGCTTCAGGAGAAGATGGTGTGTTGGCCCTTAAAGAGCCTTGGTAGAAGAGGCAGGACATCAGACACGTGATGTTCCTTCAGAACTGTGTCTCTCTCCATCTCTCAGCTCTACTCTCTCTGGGTTGGCATCATTCTCACTTAAATTAGTCGTTTCCATATGCTGAGAAAGACAGCCAATTAGCATGTGTAGTTTTCTGTAGGAAAAGACAAAGAGAGAGACCTGTTCTTTCGTCAATGCTTCGATCAGCCCCAGTTTAAAGGATGTTAACTGCCCAGTCAGGGCCACATGGCCATCCCTTGGTGGGAAAAGGGATTGTTTGACCTGAAACCCTTTCCTAAACCATATGGGGAGTCAATGAAGATATTCAGAGAAGATAGTAAGAAAGAAAAATTGTTCTGTGCTTGCTTGTTAGAGAACAGGGAGGGGTCCCAAATGTCTTTGTGATGATGTTTAAATCTCAATTGAATTCACTATGATAACTGAGTATTTGGGAAGAAACCAAGAAATGGATTTCAAATTATAGGTAAAATGTAGAGTTTTACAAATCTCACTCCATTCCCAACCAAGGATGCCTTAATCCACAACTAGGTATGGGAAAACATGTCTCTGTCTAGCATAAGCAGCATAATGCTTTCTGAAACTGGTGCTTCTTTCCATTTTCTTAACAAGAAGTCTGTTGGACCTTTTCATCAAGAGGAAAATTGAAACCAAATGAAGTCAAATGTTTTGTCCCAGATCTTAATAGTAAACAATAGAACTGCATCCTTTTCACCCCAAATTAGCTTTCATTACCCCAATAAGTCCTCTCTATTAAACATGTTGTTAAGCAAAGAAGTTTAAGGTCGTTGTCCAAATAATTGATGACAGGTGCTGGATAGCAGGGATACACAGGGAGCCATACAGACAAGCACTTAACCCCATGGAATTAACGTCCCGATGGGGGAGAAAGAAAATAAACAAGTAAATCATTTGTAGATGGTGTCACATGGTCACCAGGAATAGTGTGCTTTTTAATGATGTTGGTTAAGGTTAGCATCTTGGAGGTTTTGCTGCAGCAGGGATCTTAATGAAACCAGGAAGCAAAATAAAGGTCAATTGCAAAGAGGGCGGAGGGTGTCCCAGACAGGAAAGCAGGAAGAACAAAGGCACTCAAGTGTGACCATTCTAGGCATGTTGACAGGGAATAGAAAAGAGGCCAGGGGCCTGGAACTGATTTTTGGTGGTGGTGGGGGACAGTGGCAGATTAGATCAGAAAGGTAGCCAAAGTCATTTTATTGTGAAAGATCAGAGTCTGCAAATATTTTCCTGTATAATCTTGTTTTCTAAAAGAAAAAAAAAACCTTATAATATCACAGTGCTTACCTTGAGATGAAAAGAGAATCTTTTGTCATTTTGACCATCCTTAGTGATATATTCAAGTTTGCAGTTTCAATCATATAATTGTTCATTTCTTCACTCAACATTTATCAAGTAACCACAATACCCAAGGTATTGAACCCAATATTAAAGCTGTGGAAAAGAAAATGATACAGTTTTCTGTCATCTGGGACCGGATGACAAAGGCATCTTATGTGCTTGTCCACACATTTTTCCTGCAAAAGGTGGTTTCCAGAGAAGCATAAGCAGGAGGCCTGCCATTTACAGACATGTTGCTACCAATTTTTAAATTAAATATTTTACTGGAAATGGAATCAGTGTGGTAATGGATCCATCTTACTACTGTTTCAGAAGGGTTTAGAAGCTTTTAATTTCCATGTCACATCCATTCAAATTGCATGATGTCATGTGCTCTAGGGAGCAATCCATTGCGCAACTTGAATTGGAACCGACAAAACATGACTCAAAAGGGAAGCGAAGGTGACAAGGCACAGAACAACACACAGCAGCACACAGATACCTGTTGTGACCCTTCTTGGGGCTAAGCTGTCCGGGAGCAGAGAGCTGAACACACACAAAAAATCTGAGAACCAAACCTCATTCTGTTTTCCGCAGTGTAAATCACAAGGAAGTCAAGTTAACGTGTTATGCAGAAAACATTTTTCATGTTGGTTTCCTCTGCCCTGAAATGAGGAAAACAGAGAGCAAAGGAAGGCCAGGCAGTGGGCCTCCACAATGAGCTGTGGAATTCGAGAGAGGATGCAGGTCTGCAGAGAGGCCTCTGACTCCACAGCCCAGCTGCTGCCAACCAGCTGGCACCCACCCTGCCCAGGGCGCTTTCATGTGTGCACGAGAGGAAAGGCGTGCCAAAGCTCTTTCCAGAACCTGCTCCCCTGCCCTTGCCTCTCCTTCAAACTTGTTTACATCTGAACTTGCCTATTTCACATGGGTCAGAAAGCTGGTTATAGGCTGTGACTCCAGAATGCTATATCACAATTTTCAAGGGCAAGAAATGCTGTATGTTAAGTTGCCAAGTCGAATCCTTGCCAAAATGGTCCAAGATAATGCAACGGTTTGCAAATTGTAGTTAAATGGACAAGATGTGGAGGACAAGGATACCAGGGGGAGGCAGATGAAATAACTGGGCATCACCTACTGTTTCAGTGGCGTTTCTTTTACACAATTTATTAAAGTATCTGAGAGTTTAAGCATTTGTATAGTGATAGTCTATGAATGCCTATACATTTCAAACTATAATTAAGTCAGATGTTATTTAAGCTAAAAGACTTTATAAAATGTTAAGTATAGTATAGGTTGGTAAATAGCTGCTTAACAAAAAATATGAATCTATAAAAATAACTGAATATCAGACTACAGAAGTAAATTCAGGAAGAATAAACCATTTTAGTGTAGTTGCTACAACAACCTCATTCTCACAGAAGAGATTTTCTATTAAATTCAGATTTTTCCACACATCCTAATATGATTTCATTGTAACTAACACAATGTGAGAGGGTGTTTTGAATGAGTAATTATTAACCAATTTCAATTTCTAAATTGACTTTTCCCATTTCTTTGACTTATGGAAGCTTTGGTTTATATGCTGTTTTCTTTGTTATGCTCTTTGAGTTTTTAAACTTTTTTTTCATCACAAGGAATTCTGTTTCAGAGACTTCCTCATTTTGCTGCTGAAAGAAAGTTTCTCCAGGTGAGAACTGCTGGTCCCTGGTCAGAAAATTAAAAAGAGAGAAAGAACCAATTCCCTATTCCTCAGAAATAAGGAAAAAATAATTTCGTACGATTTTTGCAAGTCATGTTTTATATGCAGTCTTTAAAAATATATATTTTGATGATAAATTTTGTTGAAATTCATTTATACTATTAAGCTAAGATTTTTCTTTCATTAAAGGTCATTGTACTTCTTGAAAGAACAGAAAACTTCAAGTTAAAGTAGATAAGATATTCTGCATTATAAAGTCCAAGACATTTTTATGAAAGTTAACAAATAAGAATGGCAATTGATTGGACTTTTCCTACACACCTGCAGCAAATTATGATCAGATAGATAAAATTAGACTTTAATTTAATTCCTCTTTTCCTTCAGGGTATTTTCTCCCCAGTAATTATGCTCATCACAAAAAATAAATGAACTCTATATCTCAGTGTACCTATAGTTATCCTGTTGTCTACCTACAAGAAGCAAATTTTTGATTTTTAAAAGCAGAGTTGAAAAATAAAGCAAAGCAAACCTTCACATTATTTTTAAAAGTGCAGTTAGTTAGTAATGGATGGAAATGGAAAATAGTATGCTAAGTAAAATAAACCAGGCACAGAAAGACAAATACCACATGTTTTTACTTAATTGTGGAAGCTGACAAAGTTGATCTCCTAGAAGAGAGTAGGAGAGTGGTCACGAGAGTCCAGGAAAGGCAAGGGAAGAGAGAGGTAGATTTGGGTTGAATTATGCATTAAAGTACAGTTAGGTAGGAGGAATTAATTCTAAGGATCTATAGCACAATAAATGATATATTTCAAAAAGAATTAGAAGAGTCTGAAAGTTTAATGCTTGAGACATTAATTTCTCTGATTTGATCATTATGTAAAATACATAGGTAGAAAATTGTTGCATCGCACTCCAAAAATATTTGCAAATATTTTGTGCCAGTTAAAATTTTTAAATATACCATAAGCAAGGTCAGTGTTTAGTCTATCTTTTTGCTGGATGGTGGTTTTGAAGCATTCCTGTGATTGGAAATGAGTGGTAAGAATACACTAGATCGAAAGAGAAGAAGGGAGAGAAGAAGATGGGGAAAAAAACCAAAACATTAGTGATCTGTCATGGAACACAGTACAGAATGCTATGTGGTTTGATGCAACATGGTTTGGTTACCTTTGCTTGTTGAAGTCAGTAATGTTATCCAGAGGAAATAAATATATGAAGTGACCCACAAATTAAATATAATCCCAGCAATTTCCTAACTTTCTTTACAGAATAGAAAAAATTCTGAAATTCATATGGAACCACAAATGACTATGAATGACTCTATCAATCTTGAGCAAGAACAAAGTTGGAGGCAACACCCTTCCTTATTTCAAAATTTATTACAAAGCTGCAGTAGTTGAAGCAGTATTGTACAGGCATAAATAATTTTATAGAGACCAAAGGAACAGAACGGAGAGCCCAAAAATATATCTGCACAAATACTATCAACTGATCTTTAACAAGTGTGCCAAGACTAGACAATGGGGAAAGGAAATTCTCTTAATCAAGAATGAAATGAGACTCTTGCTTTAAACCACATGAAGAGTCAGCTTTAAGTGGATTGCAGAAACTCTGTAGTTTCTGAAAGCAAATAAAAGCTTTCTGACATTGAACTTGGCAATGATTTCATGGCTTTGACACCAAAAGCATAAGGAGAAGCAAAGTTACACAAACTGGGAGTACATCAAATTTAAAAGATTCAAGGGGCCAGTGCTGTGGCATAGCACAAAAAGCAGCCATCTGCATTGCATATGGGTACCCAGCATTGCATATGGGTACCCATACAAGACCCGTCTGCTCCACTTCTGATTCAGCTTGCAGCAAATGCACCTGGGAAAACAGCAGAGGATGGCCCTAGTCCTCTCTACTCACGTTAGAGGCTAAGAAACTCCTGGCTCTTGGGTTCAGACAGCCTAATGCTGGTTGTTGCAGCTGTTTGGGTAGTGAACCAATGGATGGAAGATCTCGTTCTCCTCTCCCCCTCCCCCCATTTGATCTTTCAAACAAATAAATAGATCTTTACAAAAATTCTGACTGACAAAGAAAATAATCAAGGGTAAAACAACAATCCACAAAATGGGAGATAATGTGCAAATCATGTATCTGATAAGCACTTAATTTACAAAACTTATAAGGAACTCCTATAACTCAAATACATTAATAGCAACTAAACTTAAAAATTCTAAAATGGGCAAGGAGTTCAAGCCCTGGTTGTTGGCTTCCATTCCGGCTGCCTCATAAAGTGTTTGGGAAGATAGCTCAAGTGCTTGAACCTTTGACATTTGCTTCAGAGATACAGATGGAGTTCTGAACCCTTGGCTTTGACCTGGTGCAACCCTAGCCATTGTGGCCATTTGGAAGTGAACCAATTGATGAAGGATCTCTTTCTCTTTTTGTCTCTTCCTTTTTTATTTGTCACTCTGCCTTTCAAATAAATTAAGACTTTTAAAAATATGGACAAAGGACAGAAAAAGATATTTTACCCAAGAAGATAACAAATGGCAAACAGATCAGGAAAAAATAGTTGTACAACATTACTGATCATAAGGGAAGTACAAGCAAAAACCAATATGAAGTTTTGCCTAATGCCTGTCAGATTTGATTTTATAAAAAAAAAAAAAGAAAAAAACAGAACAAAACCAACTAACCAATCAAACAACTGCAAAAGCGTAAGTTTGAGTGAGAATGTAGAGAAATTGAAACACTGGATACTTTGGATAGTGACAATAAATGGTATAGTTATTACCAAAATTAGTATGAAGGATTATCAAAATAGGGGGACAACAGTTGACTTCCTGGCTAAGAGATTGGTTAAGATCCAAAGTCCCTCACTGAGGTGACTGGGTTCACTTCTTCTTGTGGCTCCAAATTCCAGTTTCCTGCCAGTGTAGATCCTGGGAGGCATCAGATGATGGATCGAGTATTGTGGACCTTGCCATGCACATGGGAGACATGGACTAGGCTCTTGACTCCTGGCTCTGGTCCCAGCCCAGTCCTGGCTACTGGAGCTTTAGGGGAAGTGAACCAGTGAATGCAAGATATCTCTCTCTGCGTGTGTCTCTCTGTGTGTGTCTCTTTGTCTCCATTTCTTTCTCCCTCCATCTCTAATCTGCTTCTGAAAGGAAAAATAAAATAGAATTATCATATGATCCAGCAATTCTCCTTCTGGATATATCTTAAAAGAAATTAAATCTAATTCAAGAGATACTAAAAATCCCTCTTGTAATACCATGTACAAACTAGCCATTGTGGAGAAATAATATTTAAATAGGTGATAAATACATACAAGAGAATATTATTAAGCCTTAAGAAAGGACACTTCTACAGTATATTACAGAATAAACTTAGGGGATGTTACGCTAAATGAAACAAAGCAGTCACAAAAGAACAAATACTGCATGATTCCACTTATATACTGTGTCTAAAATAGGCAAATACACAGAATTAAGGAGTAAGTGCTGGTTGCGAGGCCAGAGGATGGGCAATGGGTGTGATTAATGGATAAAGCATTTCAGTCAAGCAAGATGAATAAGCTCTAGATATCTGTGGTATGAGATTGCATTTATAGTCAACAGTGCTGTTTTCTACAATTTCAAGTCTGGTTCTTAGTGAAGTAAACAAATGAAATATGAAGAGAAGTGAGATGAGAGGGTGTGAAATAAAATAAGAGTCCTTCTGCTGATTGGTTATCAGACAGCAGAGACTCTCACATGCAGGCCCAGCACCCTGAAGGCCCAGGGTGGCTACCAGGCTCCCTGAGGAGAAGATAGTTGCACTTGGGGAGAGTACAGGATGCACGCAGGTGACTCCTGTGAAGAAAGTTGTGGCAGACATGACAAGCCCTCTATAGACCACGGAAAAGACTTTAGAGAGAATATTCTATGACATGAAGATATGGGGTGAAAGGAATGCAACAAAGCATATTCATTTGTAAAAGAGCACAGCTAAGGTTGTATGGAGGACCAAGATAAGATTGTCCTAAAAAGGAGTAGATAACTTAGTAAGCATGTTAATGTAAGCTAGGCTGTAATGTGATAACAGTACATGAAAACCTTAGTGTCTTTGCACACCATAAGCATACTTCTTTTAAAAAATTTGCCTGTATCTTTTTAATTATTATTTTGTTTATATATATAAGGTGAATAGATTTCCTGTATTTCATGCAGATGTAGGAGCACAGTGATACTTCCCACCTTCTCCTCCCGCTTGCCTGCTCTTCAGTTGAACCCTACACAGATCAGCAGTGCGGAGCAGGGGTCTGTGCCATGAGGCCACTCCTGAGGTCAGGCCTCACCCTCTTTGGCCTTGCCATCTGGGTACAAGGACTTCTAAGTCAACACTTGAGGGAACAGACAATAACAAGGTACATTGTGCGCTTAGTCTTGTGTGCTTTGGATGGAAGAGGCACACGCCATTTCTGCCTGCATTTGCACCTGGTGGTTTTGGCCTAACCCCGGGAGCCTGGAAAACAGGGAAAGGAAGAGCAAATAAAATGCTTGCAAAGCACTGTTGTTCCCAAATTTTCGTTGAAAGCCACAGAAGGCAAAGATAGACAGTTAGTTACCAGTGTTTAAGGTGGGCCTTGGCACTGAAGCAGTGTGTGGAATGCTGAGAGGAGTGGAACAGGGTGATTCTTGGGAACCCACTGGTGTCTTAGAAAAAGTGGCAGGGAAGTAGGAGTGAGGTAGGGAGTAATGTGATTCATTTTTGCCAGTACTGATGTCTGTCCAAACCTGTTTGTTATATCCAGTAGGAATCACAAGAGTGGAGTTCACAACAGTGTCTTGGAGCACTCCCAATATTGGTACATCATCGGACATTATAGGATGATTTTCCCAAAGGACAGATGTGGAATGAGATTAGGTGAAATCTAAAGTACAAATGGTTTGTGCAGTTTGGATCAGAATCCTCACACCCACATTGAATTGTGAAATAGAGGGTCAGAATGTCTGCTTGCACTAGACTACATGACTGGTTTTTGATATATGGTCACAGAGGCTAGGGTCACACTGAGAGATTTATTGAGTGTGGTATTTATTGGACATCTAAAAAAAGAAAACAAGGATTTTTATGAATTCTTGCAGAGATTTACTTTAGATGGTGAAGAGAGGCTTGACACTACAGGTTGTTAGAGATCTGAAGAGTTTATTAAAGTAAGAGGCATGGGCATGCTGAGTCTACAGCTTAGCTGTGTCTCTAGTCCAGCTGTGTTTCTGACAGGCCTCAGGAGCTGCTCCACCTCAACCGAATCTGCAGTTACTTGCTTTATATTGCACAGTTCCACAGGAGATTGCATTGCACAGAAGAGCTGACCAATGCAGACAAAAAAATCATTTTTCTTCTCCATCTCCAGTGTTGGAAAGACAGCTGAGGCTATCGTCATTTTTTTTTGCTTGGATGCTTGTAGCATTTTCCCCATTGGTCTTCCTACCTCTGGTCTTGCCCTTTGTAACCCAGTCTTTATGTGCCTCCCAAAGTGACCATTCTCAAACACAAATCTAATTCTGGTATTGGCTTCCTGTCACCATGCTTATAAAGTTAAACTTTCAAGAATGGCAGTTAGAAAGCACTTCATGATCTGGCATTTGTTTTCTTCAGCCTGACTTCCAGAATGTCCTGTTTTCTCTGTGTGCCTCTGCTTTTACACATGACACACACTTGCAAATGCTCTGAGGATCTAGAATGCCGGTTCTCAGCTGCAACTTTGATTTCTCTTGTTACTTTGACTGGTTCAATGAGAAATCCCGATGTAGGACTCTCAGAGGGACACATGCGTACCTTTCTGACAGCAGATATCCGCATTCCTGTTCTAGGGCACTTGAAGGGGTTATGGGAAGGTGAAATTAAAATGTGTGCTTATTTCAGTGCAAAGGCATTTTGAAATCCTTGCATACAAGGAGTTTTCAAAAGTTCACAGTAAATTCCTAATTATGGAAGAACTATGCGTGGGTTGACATCACCCTCAACTTTATCATTAAGATCATCAGTGAATGTCACTCTTTCTGGGACTTATTTAAAATCATAGATTTTTAAAATCTCTTTGATTCATTTGAAAAGGTTTAGTCAATAAATATAGACTAAATTTCTTCTTAACATTTTTGTTTGGGCTTTGATTTTTTTTTTTGTTTTGTTTTACTTTAGAATTTCATAGCCAACCCTTCTAAGTTTATATTTGAAAGTAATATTTTAGAATACTAGTGAAGATTTTTAATTCTTTAAAGTATAAAATGTGGAATATAGAAAACAGGAACCTGGGTGCAATGAATTTCTTTCGTAGACACAGTCTTCCTCTTTCAAGTGTCCCAAAGCATTACATTTTTGTAGCATCCTAGCCACAAATCTGTTCTCACTGACCATTTCCTACAAGATAAAGTGGAAACTACCTTGCTGGTTTCCAGAGCCTCGGTACTTACTCCAAGTGACTTGCTCAGCAAGCTCACTCACTATCTTCAATGCAAAGTATTTGGCTTCAATGAGACCATTTCCCTTCACATTTTTATTTATGCAAGTTGGCCCATCATGGATATTTGCAGACTGAGAATTCACATCTTTTGCCTTCTAGAAAATTCATCATGGTTTTTACTGTAAATGAGATTATGAAGGTACTTTAAAAATTAATGAAAAATGGAGCCCAGTGATAATTTCTTTTGACATGCAAAATGTTTTGAAACCTGTGTTAGGTTTTCATTTTCCATGAACTCTTTGAATACCTCATAAACACATGGCTTTCGAATTTTTACACATTGAAATGAACTTATCTTTCAACCCTGTTTCTATGCACTTTTTGGAGTCCCGATGTGTTGTTTATCTGTCTTTGTTCATGTCTGGATACTGGCACTTCTGTGATTCTTAACACCTTTCTCAAATCCCCCAACACTTTATCTTACTCCATTGTGCTTCATGGTGAAGTATGGCTTCTTGTTTGTATAATCTAGATGCTGAAGTCTACCGAAATATTTAATTCTTGAACTCTGGCTTGCTAGTTCAGATCTTGTTTCATAAATTCTTATTTTTGTTATATTGATGCACTTTATTCCCTTAGATCTTAAGTGATGAAAACATACCTTGTTCTCAGTTTAGTTGAATTGTTATCCATGATGTTGTGTATCCTACTTTGTCTTGCTGGGATTTCTTTTGTTTGTAAGCTTGCTTCAGAGAAAACTGGATTTACTGGAGAGCCAAGTAGCCACTCCAGTATGTTTTCCACTGATGTGTTTATCAGTACTTTCAACACTCCTTGATTTTGAATTATTGTTTCTTTTCTGTTTTTCAGCCTGTAATTCTCAGAGTACATGTACACTCACATGTGTGGTTCCTTATTAGGGCACTCACCTCCCTGTAAGACTCTTCTTTAGAAAATTATTTTCATTTTTACTTGAAAAACACACTTGGGAGTGGTGGGGAATCAAACCTAGACACCCTAACTGGGATATGGGCTCCTCCTGTGGCATCTTTTTTTTTCATTTTACTTTATTGATTGATTGATTGATAATCTTAGTTACATAGGGTACAAAGGGTCAAGGATTACAGGAAAGTGGGTAATACCATTGTTTTCACACTAATATCATCATCATTTTCCCCCCGGTATCTGGGGCCAGGAGAGACTGACTATAGCTTTCTTCTTCCTTTTTTTTAAGCCCAGTGTGGGGCTGTTGGCACCTTTCCAGCAGACCCCTTGGATGTGTGGGTAGAGGTGGTCTCACTTGCTCAAGGGTGAGTGCAGTGCCTGCTGGGCTTTGGATTTTACACAGGAAACCTGGCTCTTTTTCTTTTCTTTAGTTTATTACTTACATTTATTTGAAAGGCAAAGGGACAGAGACAGAAAAACAGACAGGAGACAGGCAGGAAGGCAGGCATGCAGAGACTGATGTCCCTGTTGTGGATTTGCTCACCAAATCTCACAATAGCCAGGGCTGAGCCAGGTCGACCAGAGACAGAAACTCAATCCAGGTACTCCATGTAGGTGGCAGGAATGCAAATTTTGGAGCCATCGTCTGTTGCCTCCAACGGTGCGCAATTTTATTAGCAGGACACTGTGATGGATTGTGGAGCTAAAATTCAAACTTCAGCATACAATATGAACATCCCGAGTGGCGAAACCTGCCACTCACTCCTGCTGTGAGCACATTTTCCAGGGCTCATTCTGGCTCTGAATGTTCACGCTTTGGGTTTAATAATCTCAACTAGTTCCTGATTCATTATCATTTTCCTGCTGTGTTCCATCTTGCTCTTTTTTAGATTTATTTTATTTTTTATTGGAAAGACAGATATACAAAGAGAAGGAGATACAGAGAGAAATATTCTCCATCAACTGATTCACTTCCCAAATGGCTACAATTCCTGGAGTTGAGCCAATCTGAAGCCAGGTGCCAGGAGCTTCCTCTGGGTTTCCCATGCAGGTGCAGGGTTCTAAGGCTTTGGACCATCCTCTATTGCTTTTCCAGGTCACAAGCAGGGAGCTGGATGGGAAGTGGAGCAGCCAGAATTAGAACTAGCCTCCATATGAGATCCTGGTGGATGCAAGGTGAGGATTTAGCTACTAGGCTATGGCAGAGGGCTCCCTTTCTTGCTTTTGAGATTAGAAATGTAGCTGCTATCTATAATCTGTTTTATTCCTATTTCTAGATATTTGTGAAGGTTGGGTCTCCTCCAGCTTCTCTGGGAAACTGTTTCTTGACTGTCTAAATATGCAGTCCTCTCTTTCCAGTGTTTTTTTCATTTTAGAAAAATCCCTCGAGTCATCTCTCCTTTTGCAAATTATATTCCTCCTTGCAGAACTTCAAACTTTGTTCTTGCATTCCACCCCAGGGCCTGCAGTCACCCTTAATGAGTCTTGTTTCTATACTCCTTTGACATCCATTCGATACTTAGTCATTTTCTGTTGTAATTGCCTTGTTGCTATTCTTTGTGTTCTTGTGAGATTATCAAGTTTTTGAAATCTGTTGTCCTTTCTTAAGCTTCTTGAATTACTCCAGAGTGACAGATACAAAATTGGTCACACAACTAATTTTTCCTAGTGGAAGAAACAAGTGAAATACATCATAAGATAGACTCATTTAGTACTGTTTTTATTTATTTCTAAGAGATTCAAGCATCCAGGAAACCAAGACTTGTTTAAATTTTGTTGCTTTTGTATTCTGGTAACTCATTGCATTTGAGATTTCTGAATTTAGAAACGAAGGGAGATTTCATCCAAGATCCTAGGTTTTTGAAGGAGAATTAGGAAATGTGTTTATATCTACAAAAGAAGCTTCCTTAAACCACTGGAGAAAATTAGTTTCTTTTATAGATATTGGCTTAGAATTTGATCCTGAGTAAATGAATAAACAAGTCAGTGCTTCTAAGAGCTACTTTCAAGAAGGAAGTGTTTCTGAGTTCCAGTTCACAGGAGCTCAGGATGGTATGGGATGCAAATTACATTCCAACACTAAACCGCCCAATCAAGCCTTACAGACTTTTGAGATCTTTTGCAAAGGCACCTTCAACTTAAAAATAAACACAGCGCTCTAAAAAGTCCTGGATATATAATTTGGTGGAAATTTAAGGGGTGTCTGTTTATAGTAAAAGAGAAAATAAAATTCAGGTAGGCTTATGTTCTTTCTGGATATAAGTGGATATAAATGATCTTTAACTCCAATTAAAATACTTTGGGAACCCCCTCCTCCAGTTGCTGCCACAACCATAGCTCCTTGATAAAACAACATGATGACATTTATCAGCTCTGGTTAGATTTCTTTTATAGCCTATTAGGTTATATGACATTCGTAAAAATAATAGCCAACATCTATTATGCGATTGGCTTTTGTCAGGCTATACATTTTCAGTTTTGTGGTGATTTCATATAGTACCTAAATAACCCTAGGATACTTTTGCTTTTATTGTCTCGCATTTGCAGATGGAGATAACTGAGAAACATAAGGGTTAATTTGCTCAGCTGAGTCACAGATTGTAGTCTAGGCCTCCTTCCGCATTCATTTGCTTCATTTACAGGACCTTCCTGGAGAGTTTATCTCTTCAAGTAAGCGGGCACCATCACAGTGTTGGCTACTCATGACCACCTTGCTGCTGTTGCCACTCAGCTGCTTCCTGCTGCAGTGGGGCTCCAATGTACATTCCTTTTAAACTTCTTTTCCTGAACATTTAGTTATCATCACAAACCCAAGAAATAAAAGGATGAGTGCTGACCGCAGTATGAAAGTTGACCCATCTTAGTGAGTCTCTTCTGCATGCCCTTACTCTTCTTGAAAACCTAATGCCTGTTGCTGGCTGTCTAAAAACTAGCCACAAAATTGTCTATGTGCCCCGGGGTCTTATTTGTATTTTGCTTTTCTCAAAGAGTTGTATGCTTAAATCTTGAAGAGCAGAGAAAGGAGTTTGGAACTCGTGACCGAAAAAGCTTGTGTTTTAATACTGAGAACAGATTTAGGTTAAGGATGTGATTATCAATTCCTTCCTTTGTTTTTAATAACTACCCAGATGGTGATTTTTATAGCTAAAGATATTTTAAAATCAGTGAATTTTGGCTAAAATTAAGGTTAATAGAAGTAAATTATCCAAAATTATTTTTTATTGCAGAATGTCTTGCTAGGAAAAAAATTCTAAAAGCTTCTTTTGATATTCTTCATTTTTTTTTCACCTGTTCTCCCCATGAAGGGAACAGTCAGGATTGAACTTACTGACATATCAATTTTCCTTTCCAATTAATGGCTCAACCCACAGCCTCACAATGCTGACCCCAAGTTCCTTTAGTTTTAAAAATAAACAAGTTTCATAACCACAGTTCAAGTTCAGTTGAGATTCCTTCACTGCAAGCATATACCAAGCATAGAGTCTACCATGGGGGAGGGTTTGGAGAGGGGTGGGGGGAATCCCAGTACCTATAAAACTGTGTCACATAATACAATGTAATTAATAAATAAATTTTTTAAAAAGAGAAAAAAGGTTAAGCAAAGAAAAAAATAAACAAACAAGTTTCAGGACAGCTTAATTCTAAAACATTGTTGAATACTTACTTTTTGAAACTTGGGAGACATGGTCATTAATATCAGACAGATGCAGCAACTCTTTTCTCAACTAGTTCTTCAAACAAAAGAGTTTTTTCATTATAATTAGGAGACAAGCCACGCTGCTAATTGTACCAGTTCACTAATCACTTATAGTTGAAATATTGTGTCATAGGAGTTGCAAAATCTTGTGACTTGGTGCACATTTTTCTTCAGCTTCATAAAATATGTACTATACATAAAAACTAACTTTAAATAATAACGCTGTCTTTTAAAGATCAAACATGATCTAGTACTTCAAATAGCATATTTACAACACTTCCATCATACTTAAGGAATTATGTGAATTCAATAATTAATAATAGTTTCATGATTTAAAATACTTTTGCAGGGGCAGGCACTATGGTGTGGCTTTGGTATATCCATATGGAAGTGCTCGGTTTAAGTCTTAGCTAATTCTAATCCAGCTTCCTATCCAGCTGGACATGCATCCTGGGAGGCAGCAGGGAATGGCAATCAAGGGCTTGGGTCCCTGTCACCAATATGGGTTACCTGAATGGAGTTTCTGGCTCTGGGATTCAACCTAGTCCAGTTCTTCGCTGTTATTTCCATTTGGGAGATTGAATGAGAAAATGGAAAATCTCCCTACCAAATAAATACAGATAAATAAGCCATAAAAAAGAAACTAACAGATGGGGGAATTAGATTATAAAATATTGATATTCTGTATCAACTAAGTACTTTCATTGTAAACTTTTCTTGTGTGACCAAATGCATTAAGTCACTGAAAAGAAGAATTTGTGAGTATTGTTGAAAGAATAGTAATTTTACTGGTTTCCAAACTTGGTTGTCCTTTGAAACCATTTAGGAAATGTTTAAAAACAGTAAGACTCGGGGATTCTGATTTAATTAGTCCATAGCGTGGCCCAGGTCAAGTGATGCCAACATACAGCAACGTTTGAGAACCATGTATCAAAAATCTGGAATCTGGTGCCTGGCTGCTGCTTGTATAGGTCATATAGTTTCCTCATGCTCTAGGACTTTTTCTAGAGTTCGTAGGTTTCTTAAGCACTTTTATAGTGTTAACTTGTTTTCCCAAGGAGGAATTCCTCCAAGAAAAAGGTAGGACTCCCTGAAAATGACTAATTGACTTTCTAGTCAATTAACATTGAGTCTCAGCAGTTGAAAGTAGCTGTCCCCATTTTCCCCTGCACCCCCACCCAAGCTGATCACCCTAGGGTAAGCAGGTCATCCCAAGCATCCAGGCCAACAGAGCTAGCATGCCAAGCCTAGAAGCAAAAAAGGCAGCAGCCACATCTAGGTCATCCCAGTTTGTCAATCTACATACTCCAAATTACTATACTGCTTGTTTCTTAATTGCTTTGTACATCTGCTTAATCATGTTCCTGGACCAACTGTTCTCAATTCTGGCTGTGCATTGGAATCACCTGGGAATATTTTTGGATTCCTGATGCCTGGGCCAATTATATCAAAATCCCTGGGGGTTGGGACCCCACGCATCAATATTTTCAGAGCTACCAGAATACATTGTAAAATACCACTCGAGGCTGCAGTATTCCTACACATTTACATAAGACATTTGCCAGCCTGCAATATTTTTTTCTAGGGAGCTGTTTGATCTGATCCAAGCTGATTTATCTGATGGGAGATGGATACTATTATAACCTTGAAATAATTTTTTTAAAAGAATTGCTTGGACCAAAGTCTTTTCCAAGTGTTACATGGAAGTTGACTATTTTAGTCTATTTATATTTTATAGAAGTTGCCCAAGATCACACACTTAGTTTTAGGGCCAACATTCAAGCTAGGTGCTTTGTGTGGTTTCATCTCTTTTGGGATCTTCATGCACTCACCACTGGACAGTTTTAGGGCCAACATTCAAGCTAGGTGCTTTGTGTGGTTTCATCTCTTTTGGGATCTTCATGCACTCACCACTGGACAGAGTGTGCTGGTCCCATCTCTCAGACCAGCTCACCGAGGCCAAGAGGAACTGGCTCAGCCGGGGGCCTGTATCCTGTCAGAGCCTGGGCAGAGCCCCAAGGGTGTCGGGCGGCGGGCTCTGGGCAGGAAAGGCAGGCGAGGCGTGCACTCTGCCGTCCGTTTTTATTCCACGGACTCTGGGGACAGGGAACTTCTTTGAGGCTTTCTCCAGATTTTGCATGTTATTAAAAGTGAGTTGTTGCATTTCAAAAAAAAAAAAAGTACCAGGTGATCGGAGGGGCTGGGCTGGACGTGGACTTCACCCTGGAGAGCCCTCAGGGCGTGCTGCTGGTCAGCGAGTCCCGCAAGGCAGACGGGCTGCACACAGTGGAGCCCACGGAGGCGGGCGAATACAAGCTGTGCTTTGACAACTCCTTCAGCACCATCTCCGAGAAGCTGGTGTTTTTCGAGCTCATCTTTGACAGCCTGCAGGACGACGAGGAGGTGGAGGGCTGGGCCGAGGCCGTGGAGCCCGAGGAGATGCTGGACGTCAAGATGGAGGACATCAAGGAGTCTGTGGAGACCATGCGGACACGGCTGGAGCGCTGCATCCAGGTGCTAACGCTGCTGCGGGCCTTCGAGGCGCGCGACCGCAACCTGCAGGAGGGCAACCTGGAACGTGTCAACTTCTGGTTGGTGGTCAATGTGGCCGTGCTGCTGCTCGTGGCCGTACTGCAGGTGTGCACACTCGAGCGCTTCTTCCAGGACAGCGCCCTGTGCCCACGTAGCCCGAGCATGGGTGTGTGCAGTGTGTGTGTGTGTGTAGGGTGGGGGGCCCCACCCGAGGAGCCTCTGCGTGGCCCGGCGCAGCAACTCCTCCCGCTCAGGAGGGGCTTGCTTGAGGCCGGGGACACCGTGGCCTGTGCCACCCGTGTGATGGCCACCCTTGGGCGCCCCCTCCCTGTCAGTGTGCCTTAGTCCACGCGTTCTGGCCCGCACCAGCGCTGCCCATGCAGGGGGTCCACGAGGCCGGCTTGGGGAGCCTGTGGTGCCGGTGCCCGCTGGGCTGTGGAGGCAGCAAGGGGGTCCGGCGGTGGAGTGAGCCCAGGAGTGGAGTGCTCATGGGCAGGGGGCCTCGCACGCGTACCCCATGCCCTCTCTTCCTGTGGTGGCCCCAGTGAGGGCGGCAGAGCGGGGGAGGGGGGCATGGTGCAGCTCGGCCAGAGCCTGCCTGCAACCCCTGACGGCGCAGTTAATAATTTTTTTTTTTTTTTTAAAGAGAAGCTGAGGCACGCAGGAAGAGCGGCCTCGTTTATTTCCCAAAATGAAAGTACTGAAGGCACTTGCAGTGACAAGCGGGGAGGGGGAGGCAGTGTAGGGAAGGCAGAGAGCCACCACCAGGACACCCGGGGTCACAGCCTGGCCGGGGGAGAAGGAAAAGCTACAGGGCCAGGTCTGAGCCTGGAGGGGTGCCGACGTGTCTACAGAAGATTAAAACCCCATTCTATAGAGGGTTAGGAAATTAGGAGTCCACAGCAGCAGAGGGCAGGGCCCGGTGGTCACGAGTTAGTGGCGGAGGAGACGCGCTGGCCAGCGAGGACAGCCCTCAGGGCCCCTGCTGGAAGAGGTCTTGGTACATCTCGATGAGGCGGGCGGCCTCCCGCTGGTTGTTAGAAGGTATGGTTTTTACTACTACCAGAGGCGATGAGGGATGTACTTGCATCTTACGGGTGAGGAACTTGAAGTACAAAAAATTTTCTTAGGATCACGCAGCTACTCAGTGGTAAAGCAGGAACTTGAATTCAGCTTGACCCTAAAGTTCATGATCTGTCAATAATTAGGAATGTTTTTACAAGTATTCAACTGTTACAGCTTTTCAGAAATTTCTAATGCTACAGGTTGGAATTTGTTAATGCAAATTTCACATGTACTTCTGAGTTGGTCTTTAATATTGTAATATTCTTAATATTGTAACCAAAATTGTCAAAAAAAAACCCCTCGTGGCTGTTTCACTGTATTACAGCTGCACAGTAGAAGACATTAACAAAGAGATGCTTATGGCTCTTAATATCAGCCTGTGGTTTTAAAACATTTGATTTATGAATGTTAGGTGCCACACACTCAAAAAGATTGTATATAGCAAGAAGTTCTCCATGCCAAATCTTTTCTTTCTGTTTTCGTTTTTTAGAAAAAAAAACAAACCCTTATTTTTACTGGTAAGGTAGATTTACAGACAGCGGGACAGAAAGATCTTTCATCCACTGGTTCACTCCTCAAGTGGCCGTCACAGCCAGAGCTGAGCCATCTGAACCCAGGATTCAAGAGCTTCTTTTGAGTTTTCCACATGGGTACAGGGTTCCAAGGCTTTGGGCCATCCTCAACTGCTTTCCCAGGCTACAAACAGGGAGCCAGATGGCAAGTGGAGCAGCCAGGATACAAACTGGTGCCCATATGGGATGCCAGTGTTTGCAAGAGGACGATTGCAAATTGAGCCACTGTGCCAGGCCCGATGCCAAATCTTTTTATGCCTTAAAGTCATTTAAATTTCCTTTACTAAATTTCCTTAATTTAGTGTTAAAATGTAGATTTCTCCCCAGCTGTTGGACATTGTCACATTTCAAACTTTTAAAAAATGAATACGGGGCCCAATGCAACAGCCTAGTGGCTTCTGTTCTCACTTTGAATGCACTGGCATCCCATATGGGCACCAGTTCATGTACCAGCCACCCCGCTTCCCATCTAGCTCCCTTTTTGTGCCCTGGGAAAGCAGTTGAGGATGGTCCAAAGCCTTGGGACCCTGCACCCATGTGGGAGACTCGGAAGCAGCTTCTGGCTCCTGGCTCCTGGCTCTTGGCTTTGGATCAACTCAGCTCCAGCCGTTACAGCCACCTGGGGAGTAAATCAGTGGATGGGAGATCTTTCTATGTGTCTCTCTTCCTCTCTGTATATCTGACTTTCAAATAAACAATGTGTGTGTGTATATATATATATATACATATATATATAAAATAATCCATTAGAGTTTTATGTAAACAAGTATGTAATTAGGATAAATATTTCTCAGCCCTTTGGTGACGAGCCTTGAGGAGTCAAACAGTGTTACATTAGAGTTAAATCTCTATAAAAATTTTTTAGAACACAGTCTTTGTAAATTAATCTATTAAAATTCTGAGAGGCATTTGAAAAGCTCCTTCCTTCTCACATTTTAATATGCAAGCAGATCAGCCCAGAGTTCTTATTAACATGCAAAAATTACATTTGGGAGTCCAGAAGGAAGACACTGGACTCTGTATTTTGAATAAGCTTTCAAATGATGTGCGTGCAACTGCTCTGTGAACCACACTTTTGCTAGCAACAACACAGTGCTGGTAGCTGGTTCTCCAAGTAGAAAACAAAGCCTTGATTTGTAGTGCTTATTAATTTCCATGATATAAATATTCCTACAATGGCCAAGTTCAAGCTACCACCATGATGATGAAATTGAACTCTGAGTTGGAAGAAATGTTCAGCACCCTTGGTATTCCCTGTTGGGTTCGACTCAGCTCCAACTGAATCTACGTGACTGCAAGCATGTGCTACTTCAGGATTCAACTTATAAGTGACGCTGTTCCACTCTGCCAGGAAGACAAAGATCAGAATGTGTTAAAGAAAATGCTCTGGGATTAGCTATGGTGTGTTGAGAATAGATGTGAAATAGTGTCCCAAGATTACAGACTTATTGGAAATTGAAAGACATGTGGTGGTGCCAATTAGGGAGAGTTTGGGGAAAGATTTAAAGTAGGCTGTGACAGTAAAGATCTGTTGAGTGGGAATGGGAACAGTTACAGAAAAGGAAGTGGAATAAGAACTGACGAAGTGTCTGATGTTAAGCACAATGAGGGAGATCTGGGGATTTACTAAAGAGTGTTACTTGGGTAGTTGTTCCAGGGCCGAATGAAAGCATCTTACTTTCACAATATTTGATTCTCTGGCATGGTTGGAAATAAACTATTCAGATTACTCCAACATTCATGTTAACAGAGTTGGCATACCTGCCAGAAAGAGTTTAAGGTACATTATATTAGAGTGTATAGAACGCAGTGCATTCATTCTTTGATGGGAAAGGGGCTCCTAGAGCTACAGCGTCTAAAGAGCCATGGCTTGGAGTATCTTTGGCATCTGTTCTGGTACAGTTCGGGGAGACAGCCCATGAATGTCATTGGCACTGTGCTAAGACCATGTTCTCAATCCTTCCCCCTGGACTGTAGGGTAAGGCTTCCTAAGAAACCCTGTCCCATGCAGATTGTTTCTGAGAGATATGCTTGCCCTTGCAGTTGACTCCTTAAGAGTGCAGTCTCAAGTTTTCTTATCTGTAAAATGAAATTAATAACAGCTATTTCATGGTTGTCATGATGAGTAAATGGAATGTGATGAAAAATGTTAATGCTTAGTAAATACAGATGTCTAGTAGTAGGGTGCACCTTTGAGGCAAACTATGACTCAGGGTGAGAAATATTTGAGCACCTAGGGACCTTCTCTGCTCCCCTGATAGAGGCTTCCCCTGGATTGCTGGCCCTTCCTTTAGTCACCCAACAGCATGGGAGTGTCTGCTTAACATTTCTTTAGAACTAAATAGAGGATTCTTTGAAAAAAAAAAAAGTCCTTTTTTTTCCTGCCTCTGGGGAGAACTCTACTATTCCACTTTGTTAATTTGCACTATGGTAGGCACCAGAAGAGGGCACTTGAGGTTAGTTCATCTCCCAGGTTGAGCAACTCTCAGCTATAACCTCTAGAATCTCGCCTTTGTCTCTGACTCCAAACAAGCTTGTGGGGAAAAATGATATAACCATGAGATCACTGTGTTCTCTTAGATGATTTCCTGTTTCCTGTGTATTTAAATACACAGGGAATAATCCTGCTATTAAAATGAGACCCTGTATGTGTATATGGGCAGAAGTTCAATGAAAAAAGGAAGAAAAATATGCTTGCTGAATACCAGATGTAGAATGCATAAATCCTGGCAGAACAAGTGGGGAATCGCTTTATGGCTGACTTGCAAGAAACCGAAGGGAACTGGAAAGCCTGATGGGCATGTGTCAAACAGACTTATTTAAGTCATCCGCTTCCTCAGCAAAATAAAAGTTTGAGAGAACTCTGTTTCCTTTTGTGGTTTGAAATTACAGTCATAGGCTGCAGAAGGCCCTTGACCAAGACCTTCCAAGCCTCAGATGGTACAGAACCCAATTCAGGCACCCAGCCACACAGTGTCCCTTCTGAGGTCTCAGCTTTGCCCTTGTTTGTCCTGTCTGGCCTTTGTCATCTTATAGCAAATTGCAGCCCCTCTGACCACTCGTTCCTGGCTTGTTGAAGCTAAAAGACTCTTGTGCATGAAGGAGAAAGGTGCTTCCTTCCTTGTTGAACTCCTCGATTCAGACCCCAATGCCCAGCTCTGCAGGCCTTGCCATCAGGCAAACCTTTCTACCCACTGACCTTGTCCTGCCTTTAGTTTATATGGAGTTTGTGACCATATAGTCAGTCCGTTTGTATCAAAATAAGCACACTTAGTTTAACCAGTAACCTGTGTGTGCTTACCTGTAGTCTCACATTCATATTCAACTGTGACATTCTAACAGATGCATCCTTCAGGAGTCCATTTTTTTTATTATTTATTATTTAACTTCATTAATTACATTGTATTATGTGACACAGTTACCTAGATACTTGGGTTCTCCCACCCCTCCCCAAACCCTCCCACCATGGTGGATTCCTCCACCTTGTTGCATAACCACAGCTCAAGTTCAGTTGAGATTCCCCCATTGCAAGCGTATACCAAACATAGAGTCCAGCATCTTATTGTCCAGTCAAGTTCAACGGCTTCTTAGGTAGACCCTCTCTGGTCTGAAGACAGAGCCAGCAGAGTATCATCCCAGTCAATTGAAAGCTCCAACATACCATCAGCAAAAATTTACATCATTATGGAATTAATTGACATAGTAATGAGTAACCAATATGTTAAAAGTAAATGCGAGTTCCCAGCCACCTTCTGTGACCACCTCACCTACACTTCAATTTTAGTTTATACACAACATATAACATTCAAAACATAACATGTTATACATAACATCATATCATCTTAAATTAAGGCAAACATGTGGTATTTAACCTTTTGTGATTGGCTCATTTCCCTTAGCATTATGGTTTCCAGTTTGGCCCATTTTACACTTTACTAGATGACTAGAGTATTTACATGCAAAGCACTGTTTCCTTTAAGGTACATTAACTCGCTAAATTGTTCCTCTCAGGATAGTTCTGGTGCAAAAATGTGAAATATGGGCTTGGCGTGGTGGCCTAGAGGCTAAAGTCCTCACCTTGAATGCACTGGGATCCCATATGGGCACTAGTTCTATTCCAAGCAGCCCTGCTTCCCATCCAGCTCCCTGCTTGTGGCCTGGGAAAGCAGTCCAGGATGACCCAGAGCCTTAGGGACCCTGCACCCGCGTGGGAGACCTGGAGGAGGCTCTGGCTGTTGCAGTCACTTGGGGAGTGAATCAACGAAAGTAAGATCTTCTCTGTCTCTCCTCCTCTCTGTATTGCTATAGTCCAGCTCCAACTGAGTTCGGAAATCATGAAGGGTGTGTGAATTAGGCGTAGAAAAAAAATGGACCACTACAATTCCAGGATCATAATGGACAATGTGAGAAAGCTGTCCACGTTATTTATACAGAAGCAGTCACAAACTCTGGCACAGACTTTTTACATCTTGGGTGTTTATGTCAAGTGGGTGTTTCTAAGGATAGTTCTGCCAATTGTTTCACCTTGAGACAGGATATCAACCATCCTAATCCTGAGTTCAGGAAGTTCTCAATAGATAGCACATATCAATCAGTAACACATTCCTACTGCAATCCTCATTCTACAACTTAGTCTTTAATCAGTTAAGGGAGGAAGTGCATCACAGAAGGAGGGACCTAAAGATCAAGAAAAGAGGGAAAGAATAGATTCCCACTACACCTAGGGACTTAACACCCTTAATTAGCATATGGTCAATGGGGGAGGAAAACCCTAAGCATAGGTTCCTGCTACACCCTTGATTAACATATGATCAGTGGGGGCCACTGAAACAGCATGAATAGTAAACTTCCAAGCTCACATTGATAGTAAAGACTAGCTCCACAGCGGGGTTGTTCGCTGTCCATGCAAATGGAGGTGGAATTGCATTCAGGTGGATGCAGAGACATCTACTGGGCCCTGTCATGCAATGGAACAATACTCTTGACACCTTCGTGTCTTCCACACCCACCGCACAGCCCCCAGCACTATATATCTGACTTTGCAATGAAAATAAATATAAATCTTTTTTTAAAACGTGTACTATTTCTTTTCTGTTGTGGCTATACTCAAGAGTAATACAAACCACAGTTCCATAGAATTACCATGAGCTTTGTTTTTTTTTTTTTTTTTTTTTGGTGGTGGTACCTAATTGTTTTTTTTTATTATTTATTTTTTTATTTAATTACATTGTATTATGTGACACAGTTTAATAGGTAATGGGATACCCCGACCCCTCCCCAAACCCTCCCCCAAGGTTGGGTTACTCCACCTTGTTACATAACCACAGTTCAAGCTCAGTTGAGATTCCCTCACTGCAAGCATATACCAAACATAGAGTCCAGCATCTTGCTGTCCAGCCTAGTTCAACGGCTTCTTAGGGAGACCCTTCCCATATACCATCAGCAAAAATTTACATCATTATGGAATTAGTTGACATAGTAATGAGTAACCAATATGTTAAAAATAAATGCGAGTTCTTAACCACATTCTGTGACCACCTCATTGACATAACAATTTTAGTTTATACACAACTTATAACATACATAGCATTACATGTTTTACATAACATCATATCATCTTAAATTAAAGCAAACATGTGGTATCTAACATTTTGGGATTGGCTCATTTCCCTTAGCATTATGGTTTCCAGTTTGGCCCATTTGGCCACAAAGAACTGCATTTTGTTTTTTTTTAATAGCTGAGTAGTATTCCATGGAGTAGATGAACCATAGCTTTCTTATCCAATCCTCTGCTGATGGGCATTTTGGTTGCTTCCATGTTTTTGCAATTACTGATTGTGCTGCTATGAACATTGGGATACATGTTGGTTTCTCATAAAACAAGTGTTCTGGATATATTCCTAGGAGTGCTATTGCTGGATCATATGGTCTGTTGATTTTAAGTTGTTTGAATGTTCTCCATACTGATTTCCATAGAGGCTGTACCAACCTGCATTCCCACCAGCAGTGGAGTAGGGTTCCCTTTTCTCCACAACCTCGCCAACAAGTGTTGTTGGTGCTTTTTTTCATGTGGGCCAATCCTACTGGCGTTAGGTGGTACCTCATTGATGTTTTAATTTGGATTTCCCTTATTGCCAGGGAATTTGAGCAATTTTTCATATGCTTATTTGCCATTTGGGTTTGTTCCTTTGTGAAATGTCTGCCCATTTCCCGTGCCCATTTCTTGAGTGGCTTATTTGTTTTGGTATTTCGGTTGTTTTGTACTTCTTTGTATATTCTGGAGATTAGCCCTCTGTCACCTATGTCGTGCGCAAAGATCTTCTCCCATTCTGTGGGTTGCTTTTTTACTTTGTTGATTGTTTCCTTCACTGTACAGAAGCTTCTTAGTTTGATGAGGTCCCATTTGTTTATTCTGGTCTTGATTGCTATTGCCTTTGGTGTCCTTTTTAGGAAGTCGGGACATACCCCTAGATCTTGCAGAGTATTTCCAACATTTTCTTCCAAACGTTTGAAGGTTTCTGGATGTAGGTTTAGATCTGTTATCCATTTAGATTTGATTTTAGTGTATGGTGAGATGTGGGTCTATCTTTTTGTTTCTGCAGGCTATCAACCAGTTGTCCCAACAGCATTTATTGAACAGACCTTCCCATTTGCCTGGATTGTCATTTGTCTTTTTGTCAAAGATTATTTGGCTGTATCTGTGTGGGTTCCCTTCTGGTGTTTCTATTCTGCTCCATTGATCTTCCTCTCTATCTTTGTGCCAGTACCAGGCTGTTTTGATAACCACTGCCCTATAGTATGTCCAGATGTGCGGAATTGTGATTCCTCCTGCTAACTTCCTGTTCTTCAGGAAGCTATTCGTGGCTTTTTGTTTTACCATGAGCTTTTTAGCTGAACAGACCCAGTCCAAATGCTTCTAATTCCATCGTGTAGTAATTGGAAAGTTGAGTATGTTTCACTACCTTTGGGGCTCAGCTTTCTTGCCTTCCTAATGAGGTTGTTCTTGTATATGTAAAATCTATTTATGTAGGCTGTTGCATAGTGTCTAGCACTTCCCAAAAAGAAAAGAAGGGATTGGTTTCTAGAGGGTTCAGAGAGTTCAAAGGTCTGCAGGCAGGGAGACGTATATAAAGAGCCTATATGTAGAGGTATATACAGAGCCTAGGGTCTGTTGGGGATGGAGAAATGTAAACTGCCAGACAGGTAAGTCCAACTCTGTGGAAGTCCGTGGGAGATAGCAGAGGCATATGCTTCCTTACCTTATCACTGCTTATAAGACAGTGTGTGTGTGTGTGTGTGTGTGCAATCTAGATATAATAATATATTGTCAGTTGATGTATGCAGATCAACCTTTTGTGATAGGATGTTATACCTCAGAGGTACTTATTAATTAGATAAATAGGCATTTTTATTCCTTTCATGACACTTGTAGACATGCACATGATGAGAAATGTTAAAACTATCAACTCACACGTGGGTACTAGTTGGTGTCTGCCTAACATTGTTGGGGGAAATGAAAATGAGGCTGAGATGAGTCGTATTATTGTGTGTTCATGTTTCATTGTTCAACAGTTTTGCTGGAAGCAAAGAGGATGAATCATTCATATTCTCTTTTACTTCCACGTATCCACTTCACTTCTACTTCCCCTGTTTTGAAAAATTCTTTCTTCTCCCAAACATCTGGAGAATGGGTGTGTATTTTCCTGCTATGAACCATGTTTTTGTTTTGAGCCTCTGTGTGAGAAGGAATAAGGAGATCAGTTTGGGTTTGGAAGAATGTTGCCATTGTGAGAGTGGTATTAGGTCCAAGTGTGTTGGAAACTCACAGAGCTGTAGGAGTTAGGGAAGCTTTGTGTGAGGAGAGACACCTGGCTATAGAAGTTCAGAAGCTGTGTAGCCTGACTGCCCTACAGAGCCAAGGCCTTGGTTTTGTTGTACTTCAAGGCAGGATGTCTACACAGAGAGCACACACATTAGAAACAGCTCCCTAAAAGGGGGAGATGTCAAGGATTATTCCTATTTGGCAGAAGGGTAGACTTGGCTTTCTTGGTTTATGGGATCAGAACTCTCAACTACTCAGGTCAGGGTTTAAGGCAAGAGTGATGGTCATAGAAGTGAAATAGTGTGGTAGACCTCGAAACTGGGTGAGAGCCCAGTAAGCATGAAAGAGAGCAGCATTTTGGCAGCTGCATGGTTACAGCCTTGGCTCTGGGTCTGTGATAGAAGTTCCTTTGGCATGTGTGACTTCAAACATGCCTAGATGGCTTTGCACTGAGATGGTGTAGCAAATGGGCCAAAGAACAATTTAAGATGTATGAGTGAGAGAAATAATGACTTGGCAATAAGGAAATAACGCAGGACCATGCATGTTAAAGAGGCTGATTTTATGAATGAACTAAGAATGGTCAGGTGTCTTAATGGACAGATGTTTAGCCTATCAGTTAAGCCTGTGTTGCATATTGGAG
The DNA here is from genome assembly GCF_030435755.1 of Ochotona princeps. Taxonomy (NCBI): domain Eukaryota; kingdom Metazoa; phylum Chordata; class Mammalia; order Lagomorpha; family Ochotonidae; genus Ochotona; species Ochotona princeps. Next base: position 28,065,794 of record NC_080832.1, on the reverse strand, counting down.
TATAAGGGCTTGACACCATGCTTCAAATCTCTGCTCGTGCAAACACCAGGGAGTGGTGGTAATGACTCAAGTAATGACTGTTCCCATGTGAGAAATCTAGGTTGAGTGTCAGGATCTTCACATTACCCTCAGTGTGCGGTCACTGCAGGACTATGCAGAGTGAATCAGCACATGGAAGTGTACTGTCCCTCTTCCTCTTCCTCTCCCTCAAATAAATGAAAATTAGGGAGGAAAAAAGAATAATTCTCAATGGTCAGAAATCATTCTTTTTTCAATTTTGATCTTTGGAAAGACTTTTATAATTGTCTCTTTTTTATTACTTTTATTGCAAAGTCAGATATACAGAGAGGAGGAGAGACACAGAGGGAGTTCTTCTGTTGGATGGTTGTGACTGCAATGGCCAGAGCTGAAGCAATCTGAAGCTGGGAACCAGGAGCCTCCTCCAGGTCTCCCACATGGGTACAGGGTCCATAAGGCTTTGGGTCGTCCTCAACTGCTTTCCCAGGCCACAAGCAGAAAGCTAGATGGGAAGTAGGGTTGCTTGGATTAGTACCAGCACCCACATGGGATTCTGGTACATTCAAGGTGAGGACTTTAACCACTAAGCTACCATGCCAGGCTCTATCTGTTATTTACTAAAAATATTTATTTGTTCTATTTGAAGGTACTTTTTACAGAGAGAAGAGAAAGAGAGAGAGAGAAAGAGAAGAGAGAGAGAGAGAGAAAGAAAGAAATTGCCTCCTGGTTTCATTTCCCAAAAGGCCATTACAGGAGCTGAGCTGTCTGATGCTAGGAGCCAGGAGTTTTTCTAGGTGTCCTGTGTGGGTAGAGGGGCCCAAGAACCTGAGCCATCCCTCATTGATTTCCTGGGCCATAATCATGGAGCTGGATCAGAACTGGAGCAACCAGGACATGAACTGGTGGCCATATGGGATGTCAGCACTGCAAGGTGAAAGATTAACCTGTTGAGCCATTGTGCTAGCCCCAGTAAACTTCGTGGTTTTGTTTTATTTTGTTTTGCTTTTTAAGAGCAATTTAGGTTTACAGCAGGATTGGGCACAAACTACAGTTTCCAAAGAACCCCTGTCTCCATACAATTCACAACATCCCCCATGCTGATGTTTGTCAGCAGAGTGGATTATTTGCTACAATGAGTAAGTTTACTTGACATATCATTACTAGCTCAGGCCAGGGTTTATCTGAAAGTTCACTAACTCTTGTTGGTGTTCATCATGGACTTTGACATATGTGCAGTGACATGTAAAAGTCATTTGGTGTTGTAAAGAGTAGTTGCACTGCCCTAGAAATCCCCTGTGCTCTGCCTATTCATCCTTGGAAACCACTCATTTTGTATTTTCTCCTTAGTTTTACCTTTTCCAGAATTGGAATCATATGGTATGCAGTCTATGCAGATCATCCTCCTCATTTAGTAATATATGTTAATTTTTCTATGGCTTGATAATCCATCTCCTTTTTTAGTAGAATAATAGTACATTAGATGCATCCTACTTTACTTAACCATTTATTATCCACTTATCCAGTTTATTTAACCTACTGAAAGATATCTTGGGTGCTTCTCAGTTTTGTCAACTATGAACAAATTTGCTATAAGCATCTGTGTACAGGGTTTGTGTAGTCTTTTAATATTTACTTCATTTGGATAAGTATGAAGAGGTAAAATTGCTAAGCTACATGGCAAAAAAAAGAGCATATTTAGTTTTTTTTTTTTTTAAGATTTATTCATTTTATTACAGCCAGATATACACACAGGAGGAGAGACAGAGAGGAAGATCTTCCATCTGATGATTCACTCCTCAAGTGAGCTGCAATGGGCCGGAGCGTGCCGATCCGAAGCCGGGAACCTGGAACCTCTTCCGGGTCTCCCATGCGGGTGCAGGGTCCCAATGCATTGGGCCGTCCTCAACTGCTTTCCCAGGCCACAAGCAGGGAGCTGGATGGGAAGTGGAGCTGCCGGAATTAGAACCGGCGCCCATATGGGATCCCGGGGCTTTCAAGGCGAGTACTTTAGCTGCTAGGCCACGCCGCCGGACCCGAGCATATTTAGTTTTTTAAGGAAACTGCCAAACTATTCTAGGGTGTTTGTACCATCTTGCATCCCAATCAGTGATGAATGAAATGTTCCTGATACTTAAGATCCTTACCAACTTTGGGTGTGTCAGTCTATTGAATTTTGGTCATTTTTTTATGAACAGGTGAATGGCGGAATTTCATTTTTCTTTTGATTTACAGTTCCTTTTATAGACCATCATAATGTGCTCCCCTAGAAAACATAATTCCATGTGCTTACTTGTCATCTATATATTTTCTTTCTGTTAATGTCTCTTGCCATTTTTGAAATTTGGTTGAAAATAATTCTTTTAGAGTTTTGGAATTCGCTACATATCTTTGATGATAGTATTTTATCAGATGCATCTTATTTGTTTATGACAATGTGTTTCATAGATTAGTAATATTTAAATTTTTGAAGCCCAGCTAATCAATTACTCTACATGGATCAAGCTGTTCGTGTTATATAAACAGTCATCAGCATACCAAAGGTTACCTAGATTTTCTCCTGTGTTACCTTTTAGTAAGTTTAGGATTTTCTGTTTTATTTAAATTAATGTTATATTTTTAGTTGATTTTTGTGAAGAGCATAACTTCTGTGTCTAGATTTTTTTAGTATGATTCCTCAGTCATTTCAGTATTATGTACTGAAGTCTAATTTTCTCCATTATATTGCTTTTGCTTCTTTGTTAAAGACCAATTGACTTTATTTATGTGAGTCTATTGCTAGGCCCTCTATTCCTTTCTGTTGATATCTTCTTTTTGCCAAAGTATGTGTATAGTCTTTTTTTTTTCTACTCATTTATTCATTAATTACATTGTATTACATGACACAATTTCATAGGTACTGGGATTCTCCCCCCTTCACCCCAAACCCTTCCCCCATGGTGAATTCCTTCACCTTGATGCATAGCCACAGCTCAAGTTCCTTTGGGATTCCCTAATTACAAGCTCACACCATACAGAGTCCAGCATCCCACTGTCCAGTCAAGTTCAATGGCCTCTTAGGGAGGCCCTCTCAGGTTTGAAGGTATCAATTAGAAGCTCCAACATATCATCAGCAACAGTCCAGGTACGATGAGACTGGTGCAGAGTCCACTGATTGACATAGTCCATCTTAGAGTTTCCCCTTGTCCAGTTTTTCGCTGCAAACATATAGCTGAGGTGGTTGATTGATCTACTCCATCTTCTATCTTTTCTTGGTTAATGTTTTGATTCCTCCATTTTGTTCAGGGGAATCCCCAAAGAAACTTTGAGGTATTCCCAGTCCAGGCTCCAACATGTACTACTAGTAAGCACAGTACCCACCACAGTCCATCACTCCGATCAGCTGCTGGTTGTAACCCCTGGGTTGGTTCTATTCTGAGCCCCGACCTCCTTTGGAACCAATGAGTATTGCAGCTCTTCCCGGCTCTGCCCATCACACACTCGTCCCTCACCTAAACCAGTGGGAGGTGTGCTGGTTGGGTGTTGCATTCCCTACCGGCACAGGCCATTTCACCTTGGCATTTTGTGTTTTGTACTGTTTTTATCGCAACCAAACCTGGCCAGGCCCCCACAAAGTTCCAGTGCTCGGACTTGCCAGTGGATGACGTGAACTGACTCAGCCTGGTCTGCCCCCAACCCGAGCCAAATGTATGCCAGTGGGTCACTTTCCAAAGCCTCTTCTGGGTTGTTTACCTCCATGCTTCCTGCGTTTATTTGTAGGGTCAGTGTCCTGTCAGAGGAACTGTTCAGATTCCTCCATCAGACCCCTTCCTGGTGTCAGGCTTCACGCATACCAGCAGGTCCTTCTGGCCAGCACCGCTCTTCAACCCATTCTGGTTCCTGCTGTTGAGAGTTTCAGCCCAGCCGCGGCTCGTCCATACCCACATATAGCTCATATATGGCTCAGTTGGGGTTGAAACCTAGCCGAGCCCGTCCCACATCCATCCTGGTCCTCCAGAGCACCAAACTGTGTTGCGGTCTAACCTGGCATGGTGCGTCAAGTCCGAATCCATATTTGTGCCAAGGGATTACAACTGTGACCCGACCAGAACTCAGCCCCCTTCCAGTTCCTGCGCCCCTCCACCCAGCCAAGGCCTCCCCCAAGCTCCCCAACCAGGCCTGTTCCCAGCCAGTGTTAAGTATGCCAGAGGTTGCTCTGGGTCAGCCCAGCGTGGCCCATAGACTGTCATGCCTCCTGCATAGACTCCACCGGCCCTTCTAAACCATCCAGTGGGGTCAGAGTTTCCACAGGGATTGATCCACACATACCTGACACATTCTAGCCCCGAGTATGGTTCTCGAATGCCAGACAATGTCATAGTCTTGCCTTCTGTGACCCCTCTGCTGATCCCTCATCCTATCAGGTAATGGGGTATCCTGCTGGACAAGCCTGGAATTTTGCCTTTTGAATGAACTGGTGTTGGCAATCTGCACTATAAAGTGACTACAGGTTCTTCAGAGGAAGATTTACTCCCATTGAGAATCTTAAGGACTAATACACATTCTCAGAGAACTGTGGGTTCAGCATGGAGCGACTCATGTAGCATATCAAAGAAACCAAATTCCAGAACTTCCTGGCCGGGCGGCCAGCAGGCGCAACCTGGCACCAAATGGCGCACTGGCCACCCGGGAGCCACTCACCCCATGTATGTATGTACGTGGTGGTAAGCCTGGCTGTGCTAGGCTGGAATCATGGCGGGTAACCCGAGCCCTGCCTGGGGGTTGAGACGCTCAGGCCTGTGTATAGTCTTTTCAAAGTGCAGTTTTAATAATACTATTAAAGTATGCAGTGAAAATGATTCTGGTTAGTGGGCTGGAGTGGATGGGGAAGAAAGAGCAAAAGAGAGAGGAGACAGAGAGGTATAAAGAGGAAAGGAGAGGAGAGGAGAGGCGAGAACACATGTGCATATGAAGGCCATATGAAACAAGATGTTGAATGCTACATATGCTACATACTCTACTAATTGTGAGCCCTAGAATAGGTATTGTGAGATTTACTGAAGTAAAACTCACATATTTCTGGAAAGATACAGTTTTTTTTAAAATGCTGGTCATGATTGCATCTTGTTTCTTTGTTGATTTGGCAATGTTACAAAGGCCTTGATTCTTTCCACCATTCTTGCTCTTATGTAATAGTCAGAGTGTGTAGCACTCAGGGTTGAAAGGAAAATGGAAAGAAGCTGGAAAGTTGCATGATGGTAAGTATCTTGAAAGAGACTGACTAGCTAAAACTAGTTCAAAAGGTTCTGAGAAAAGTTACCAAGTGATAATTTGAGAACTCTGCAAGAAATTATGGAATGTCTTTTTCTCTCCTGTATTTTCCTACTATTGGAACTTAGAGTGAATTTACCATCTTTTTTGTTCTGTTTATGTGTTTGAAAGACAAAATGATAGAGACAGAGAGAGAAATTTTTCATCTACTGATTCATTCCCACATATGTCTGCAACAGCCTGGGCTGGGCCAGGAGAAAGGGGATCAATCTATGGTCTCCCATGTGGGTGGCAGGGACCCAAGTACTTCAGCCATCTTTTGCTTCTTCCCACATATATTAACAAGAAGCTGGATTGAAAGTGGAGGCAGGACTCAATCCCCAGCACTCTGACATGAGATGAGGGTTATCCCAATTGGTGATTTTAAATAGTTGTATCACCATGCCCACGGCTCTACTGCCTTGCTTGACCTCTTCTTTCCACTTATCACTGTGCAAGCTACACGAGCTCATTGTCTCTACAGTCAGATCAGAGTAATAGGGAACATTTGCATGATGAGTTCAAAGAGACATCTGCTACTGAGCTGCAGGTAGGGGCTAGAAGTAGGATAAAATATATGTGTACTCACAGCTTAAAGCAACAGATATTTGTTATCTCACACAACTCCTGACAGAAATCCAAGAAAGGCATAACTAGCACAGGGTCTTGAATACAGCTGCAACCAAGATGAGGAAAATCAAGCTCTACCTCTTGAAAGAAAATACATAGAGGGATTTTTGGACATTTTCCACCTACCACATACTTCCAGTCAATCTTTGCAAGGTGTAGACCTGGACTAGGAGAGAGAGCTATGAACAGTGTCTTCATTTTGTAAATAGTAGTCCCACCTGCTGCCGCTCAGCAGCAAGACTAAATAACTACAAGGCACACTCTTGAGGGTCTGGAAAAATAGGAACCGCCACCGCAACTGGAACACACGACACGACGAATAAACAAACCAACACACACACACACACACACACACACACACACCAACGAACCAACGAACCAACCAACATTTATTGCCGAAAACAGGCTGCTTATATACAGTTCTCCACCAATCACTTCTCCCCGTGGGTCCACTTGGCACTACCTGATAGGCCGGTAGCAATGACATAATCACAGAGAGGGGATCAGCCTATCCCCGTGACTTCCTGTTTGCCTACTGGCAGGACCAACCCCGCCTCCTGGCTCTCGGCCAGCCACCATCTTGCCACGGCCTATCATACATGTGGGGTCAGCTCTGGCGCACCGCTCCCCACACCTACCTGTAAGAAAATTTCAGGTTTATGTGTCATCCCAGCCAAACATAAAAATAATTTGATAGAGGAAACTTCTTGAAGATGTTACTTTGCTTATCTCTATTTGAGCCCTCAGTATAACAATGACAAGTTGTGATTCCTATGTGACAGGTACCATTGCTAGATGGTGAATAGATTTCACCATCTGAATAGATTTCATACAGCTTTTGGAATAAATAACTCATATGCATGGAACAAAAATTTACAAATTATAAATTTATCTTTATAAACAAAATTTTGTGTTTTATTTTTCCCCTGATTTCTAGGATGTGATTGCAATTTCTGGTTTCTTGTATAGTCTTACAAAGATAGGCATTTGCAAACATAGATAATTGTACATATTTTTCTCTCCAACAAATAATGAAATGCTATATGCATTGTTTTAGATTTTGCTCTATTAAATTAGCCACATATATTTGAGGACATCTATGGCAACATATGTGAGTATAACCCATCCATATGTTAATGTCTGCCTAGGGCTGAATTCTTCTAATACTTACTTAAGAAGTCATCTTCTGACAGATATTTTGTTATTCCCTGTCTCTCCTTAGTACAGAAAGAGCTACAATGGCTATTTTGGCAGATGCATCCTATCTCACATATATGTACAATTCTTGAGTACTTGTAACATTCGTAGATGTTAACGAATTACACTCCTGTTATACAAGTATGCGTACCAATATTCTCCAAAATATTGGCTGTATAATAGGTTATCTGTGATTTGATGTTTGTCACTTTGTGTGCACAAATTGGCCTGCCATTGCACCTTAAATTTCTATCTCTCTGATATGAAAGATGTTGGACCTCTTTTATGTGGTTAAAAATCTTTTGCATTGGGCCCGGCAGCGTGGCCTAGCGGCTAAAGTCCTCGCCTTGAACGTCCCGGGATCCCATAATGGCACCGGTTCTAATCCCAACAGCTCCACTTCCCATCCAGCTCCCTGCTTGTGGCCTGGGAAAGCAGTCAAGGACAACCCAATGCATTGGGACCCTGTACCCGCGTGGGAGATCTGGAAGAGGTTCCAGGTTCCTGGCTTTGGATTGGCGTGCACTGGCCGTTGCAGCTAACTTGAGGAGTGAATCATCAGATGGAAGATCTTCCTCTGTATCTCTCCTTCTCTCTGTATATCTGACTTTGTAATAAAATCAATAAATCTGTAAAAAAAATCTTTTGCATTGAACTTACTATGAATTATTTGTTTATGTTTTTTGCCAACTTTAAACTAGCATGAAGGTAGGAACTAGTGGCTTTTGTTTTTTTTTTATTATTGATAAACAGAAATTTCATTATGGATTAAAAAAAATAGTTCTTAGGCCAGGCATCACAGCCTAGTGGCCAAAGCCCTTGCCTTGAATGTGCCACACTCCCATATTGGTGCCAATTTGTGTTTCGAATGCCCCATTTTCCATTCAACTCCCTGCTTGTGGCCTGGGAAAGCAGTAGAGAATGAACCAAAGCCTTGGGGCCCTGATCTCATGTGGGAAACCTGGAAAAAGCTGCTGGCTCCTGACTTCAAATCAGCTCAGTTCTGACTGTTGCAGCTGCTTGGGGAGTGAACCAGCAGATGGAACATACTTCTCTCTGTTTCTCCTTCTCTCTGTGAATCTGCCTTTCTAATTAAGAAATTAAAAAGCTCTTTATTTAGAATGTGAGAAGGACTTTTTTAAATCTATGTGCTTTTTTCTTTTGTAATTTTTTTCTTGTTGTCATTAGCATTTTAAACAATTTATTTTTTATATGTCACATTCATTAGTTTATTTTCCTTCTCTTATAGCTTTTGGATTTGTATTGTTCTTAGAAAGTCTCCCCACTCTAAAGTTATTAACAATTCTCTTTTGTTTACTTTTTGAATGTCATAGTCTGAGTTTTAAAGCATCTTGAGTTTGATTGAATTGGTTCTTTCAATGCTTTGCACCAAACTGAAGTACAAACTCTGCGTGAAACATTGTATTCATATTGCTTCCAGTTCAGACACTTCTATTTTTTTTTCACTGCTTTCTCATTTGTGCAATAGATATAATAAGTACTTCCTACATCTTTTAGAGACCATTTTCTGGACTGAAAGCTAAGGTAGAATTTCCTTCATTTCTTGGAAGCCTGACTCTTGATTGGATTTGGTGTCCCATTGGAAGGACTGAGGATAACACTGTCTACAAGATAGTTGATTTTAATAAGCAGAAACAAAATCAAATTAGCCATTTTGTTTCTGCATGTACTGGGGCTGCTGCTTTTGCATATATTTAATTATGGATTTTTTTCAATAACATGCATAAACAACTATAAATAATTTTGATTACCTCTGAAGAATTGGAAAATATCTTATAGTCAGCTTTGAGTTGGTTCTTTGGAATTCAACATGATATGTCACTAGTGCAATATTTAAATGTTACTTGTATTCTTGATCATTAGCATAAAGTCCAGATTTATGTATTGTAAGATTAGGGATAGAAAGAAAGGTGTTATAATAACTACACATGATAATATGCTGGTAGCATGCATTTTGAAGGACACCTCAGGAATCCCCAAACACTTATCTTCAGCAGAAGTAAGAATGCCAGGGGCAACCTGGAGTACTTGCAGAGGTTGAGAGGCCTTTTCTGAGCAGGAGAATAACTCTTTGCATTTGTTTTGGGGAAATCTAATTTCTAAAACTTGCCAGTTATCCTACAGAGGACAACAGAGTCTTCTGTGTAGAATTCCATAAATGTATCATTTACCATAATTTGAAAATCATCTTTTCCCTTGAACTAGTAAGAATTTAAACATGAAAGTCATAAATTAACAGAATGATGATGAAGGAAACATAATCTGACTATGTTTAGAATTGGGGGCCTTTGGAAATGACTAGATTAGGCAAAGTTATTAAGCAGAGTCCATGATTGAACCCTGTGCCTAAATAAGAATACAGGGACATCACAGACACAGAGGGATCTACCTGCTTTCTTGGCCACAGATGATCTGTGCCACCTGGCGACTCTACTTTCAAGAAGGTTATCACCAGATATGGTACCTAACCCTGCACTTTCAGAATCATGAGCAAAATAAGAAAAAATAGCCATCCTCTGATATTTTGTTACAATAATGAAAACCTGACTAACACACTGTTTTGTTTTGCTTTGTTTTTCCTGAGGAAAGGAAAGTACTAGGGAAAATAAGGTAGAATATGATTTTCCAAGAGATAAGGACTCATTTGGACACAAAAATAAGACACAGATATGGTTGTTTGATCTGAGGAGCAAGAGTGGGTGTTGAGGCTTGGCAGTAAAGAAAAATTGGCTGTTGGGACTAAAGGCTAAACCTATGCAGAGGGAAAATTTGATACTAAGCTCCATGTTTAACATTTGGAGCTAATTAACTCTTCATGTCCAGTGTTGGGATCGTCCCTGAGAACTGGAGCAGAGCATCTTGGCCAGCATGAGTGCAGTAAAATGCCGGGGGGCATGCAGGGTGCAGGGCCTGACTGTGCAATTAAGGGAAGAGAATTTTCTGACACTGAGAAATCAGATGACCATTACTTAAAGAATTACTTATGCCCCCGTATTTTGTTTCTACTATAAAGTATATTTTCCAAAATAATTCAGTGATTTTTATCTCTATGGAAAAAGGCAATGTGTATGTATTTCTTACTAACATTTATCATTATTGTAGCTTTTAATGTTAATTTTGAAAAGTTGATTAATAGATTTGTAAAAACAGTCATGTATCACCTAACAATGGATATATATCCTTAGAAACGCATTATTAAATTATTTTGTCATGTTTGAAAACCACAGAGTGTATATACACAACCCTAGATGGAATATGTCAGTCACTCATTTTGGTTCCTTGATCAGTGAAGAGATGCAGTAAACATAAATTACTTGAGGAATTTATGCATGACATAACATAATATTATTTTATACATAGGAGTACACTATAAAATAACAATAAAAACTGTGATATAGTAGGTGCATGAACCAATAACATAATCATTTATTATCATTATCAAGTATTATATACTATGCAGAATTATATCTCTGAAAGTATAACCACTTTTCTTGTACTAGCATATAAGGAACGCCTTGTGCTATTGATGCTAGGACAACTATGATGTCAGCAAATGATAAGACACTTTCAGTTGCATTAGATTTTTATATGACCACCATGTGTATGAGAACCATCATCGTCTTAAATGTTATTATGTGGAACATAACTACAATGTTTACAGAAAACTGGTCCCGGCGTGAGAGCGTAATGGTTAAGGTCCTCGCCTTGACCACGCTGGGATCCTATATGGGCGCCAGTTCTAGTCCAGGCAGCTGCACTTCCCATCCAGCTCCCTGCTTGTTGTCTGGGAAAGCAGTCGAAGATGACCCAATGTCTTGGGACTCTGCACCTGCATGGGAGACCTGGAAAGAAGTTCCTGGCTCCTGGCTTCGGATCGGCACAGCACTAGCTGTTGCAGCCTCTTGGGGAGTGAATCATCGGATGGAAGATCTTTCTCTCTATCTCGCCTCCTCTCTGTACATCTGCCTTTCCAAAAAAATAACTAAATCTTTAAAAAATATTTACAGAAAACTGCATGTGTTAAAAGAAACAAATGATCTAAGAGTATAAAATTCAACTGCAAATAATAAAAATAATAACAAGTTGAATGAAAGCAAGTTGTATTTCTTTCTTTCATGCATTTTGCATGCTATCCACTTCTTCATCCACTGACTCCAGCTGTTTCACTGCCCACGAACACCTCCACTAGAAAGTGAGCAGGGTGATGACAAGAGACAAATACAAGTTGCTTGGCAGCTAAGAGTTCAGCAGTTAATAAAATGCAAGCATAAGATTAATATAGATATCTCCATTATGAAAATAAATTGTGATACTGGTTAATAGATTTTATATATATGTATAAAATTTTTTATGACCACCATGTGTATGAGAACCATCATATATATATATGTGTGTGTGTGTGTGTGTGTATATATATATATATATATAAAATTTTTATTGCAAAGTCAGATAGAGAGGAGAGACAGAGGGGAAGATCTTCTGTCCGATGATTCACTCCCCAAGTGGCTGCAATGGCCGGTGGTGCGCCGATCCGAAGCCAGGAGCCAGGAACTTCTTCTGGGTCTACCATGTGGGTGCAGGGTCCCAAGGCTTTGGTCTGTCCTCAACTGCTTTCACAAGCCACAAGCAGGGAGCTGGATGGGAAGTGGGACCGCCGGGATTAGAACCGGCGCCCATATGGAATCCCAGCACGTTCAAGGCAAGGACTTTAACCACTAGACCACCACACCAGGCCCAATAGATGATATTTTGATGTGTAAGAATGACAAAGAATTGAAACACACTCTATGCAAATGAACAAGTTAATAGAATATTAACCTAAGAAGGACCACACAGTTGGAGTGCAGGTGATAATGGCAGAGAAAACTCACTTGTAAGTGAATTAGCAAATACACATAAACTCTTAAAACCTAACCACATTTCCAGATGCTAACTGCAAAGCTTAACTTAAACATAAAATGTGGAGGTTGCTTCCTGAAGTTAGGGAGGGTATGTGCAATTTTTTAAAGAGTTATTTTGGGGATCCTGAACAGGGTGAAGCCAAACTGACTTCAGCCAACCCTAGAGTAAAAATAAAGCCAAAACCAAAACAGAAAAACTGGAAATCTTTCCAGGGATCTAAGCTGCCAGAAATTTTCAGTGGACAAGTAGCAAATAGATCAAAGACTACTTAAAAATATTCTGTGAAGGAAAAGTCTAGGACCTGATGACTTAATACTGAATTCTACAAAATGTCTGAAGAAGAGCTAACTACTGTAATTTCTAAGCAATGGTAAACTCTGCCAGTCTGTTTTCATGAGGCCAGCAACATTCTAGTACAAAAGCCTAGCAAAGATAATACAAATAAAAAATAAGTGCAGATATAAAGTCATTGATAAACATAGATGCAATGATTCTCAACAAAATATTGGCAAAGCAAATCTAAAATCACATAGATCTCAGATCATTTTCAAGTAGGATTTATCCCAGAAATGCAAGGGTGGTTTAACATCCTCAAATCAATAAATGTAAATCACATCAATGGTATAAAGAACAAAAGCAATACTCATCTCAATAGACATGAAGAAACCATTTGCAGGGAAAAATAAATTAGGAAGTGGAGTACCTGGGACTAGAACCCATGCCCATGTGGGATGCCAGTACCACAGATAGAGGATTAGTCTACCCTAGTGAGCCCTAAAAGTAGGATTTTTATGTGCTAACTATGTATCACTGAAAGAGAAATAAAAAGAGAAGTGTATTTCACAATAACCATACAAAATGAAACATTTAGGAATAAATTTAGTCAAAGAAGTAGGAGAGCTCTATAATGAAATTTATCAAACATTGATGAAAGAAATTCTCAGGAGCACAAAATATTCTAGTGATGTTCCTTGCCCATGCATTGGAAGAACCAACATCTATCTAATACACTCTAGAGATTAAATGCAATCCTTATGAAAATAAACAATGGCATTCTTTACATGATTAGGAAAATAAGTACTAAAATTCAAACAGGATCACAATAAACTCAGAGTAGCCAAAATGATCTGAAGCAATAAACAGGTAAATAAACAAACTGAAGCTGGAGCCATCACGATACCTCAAAGAATACTGGAAAGCAGTATCAATTAAAACAGCATGATACTGCCAGAAAAACCAACACTTAATTGAAAGAACAGAATGCAGAATTTAATCCCGGTGCATATAACTTACTGTATGCCCAGACCATATATTGAAGCAAGTATAATCTCATCAATAAATGGAGTTGGCAAAAGTATATATATATGTATATATAAATATATGGATAAAATTAAATCCAAACTTGTTACCATGCAAAACTCAACTCAAGCTGAATTAAAAAAAAAACCCTAGATTTAAGACCTGATAATATGAAGCTGCTGGAAGAAAAATAGAGGGAAAACACTCTAAGACATTGGTGTAGATGATTACTTCTTGGAAAAGACCCCACAGTTCAAAACATAGACAGTAAAAGCAAAACTTAACACATGGGATTATATCAAACTCAGAAACGTTTGCACAAGAAAGGAAATGATCAATAAAGAGACATCCAACAGAATAGGAATAATAGGAATAAGTATTTGTGAGCTATGTGAGAAAGGATTAACATCCAGAATATAGCATCTATCATGAAACTCAATAACAAATGACCACAAATCCAGGTAAGAAATAGGCAGAGGACTTCAACAGACACTTGTCAAAAGAAGAAATAAAATTTACTGTAAAGCACATGAAAAAAATGCTTAGCATCACTAGCTATCAATGAAATACATATCAAAATCTCAATGAACTATTTCACCATTGTCAGATGGCTCAAATCTGAAAGGTAGTAACAATTGCTGGTGAAGATCTTGAGAACATAGTTGCAAATGTAAATTAGTACATCCGCTTTACAAAAAGTGTGGATATTTCTTACACTAGGAACAGACTTTCTATATGATTTAGTAATCCTACTACTTTGGAGATACCCAAAAGACACAAACACATGCTGTGAGAAAATTACCTGTACCATCGTTTATAGCAGCACCATTCATAATTGCCAAAATGTGAAATCAACTAAGGTATCAATCATCAAATGAATGGACACTCAACAGAATATTTTTTTAACTAGAAAAAAGGAATAAGGGCCCACTGCTATAGCTCGATGGCTTGCATGCACTGGGATCCCAGGATGGGATGTCCCAGCTGCTCCACTTCCCTTCCGGCTCCCTGCTTGTGCCCTGGGAAAGCAGTGGAGGGTAGCCCAAAGCCTTGTGACCCGGAACTCAATGTGGGAAACCAGGAAGAAGTGTCTGGCTCCTGGCTTCTGGATCAAATAGGTTCAGCTCTTGCTATTGAGGCTACTTAAGGAGTGAACCAGAGGATGGAAGATCTTTCTCTATATTCTTCTCTTTGTAAATCTGCCTTCCCAACAAAAATAAATACGTCTTTATAAAAAAGAGAGAGAAAATGGGCCCAGCGCTATAGCCTAGTGGCTAAAGTCCTTGCCTTGCAACCGCCTGGATCCCATATGTGCGCCAGTTCTTATCCCAGTTGCTCCACTTCCCATCCAGCTCCCTGCTTGTTGCTTGGAAAAGCAACTGAGAATGGCCTTGGGACCTTGCACCTGTGTTGGAGATCTGGAAAAAGCTCCTGGCTTTTGGCTCTGAGTCAGCTCAGCTCCAGCTTGCGGCCACATTGGAAATGAATAAGCACATGAAAAATCTGTCTCTCCTTCTGTCTGTAAATCTGACTTTCCAATCAAAATAAATAAATCTTTTAAAAAGAGAGAAAAAATAAAAGTCTAACAGTTGCATGAAAATGGATGCAACTGGAATCCATGATGTTTAACAAAATAAGCCTGACAGAGTAAGATAATTACTGCATAGTTTCCTTTGTACATGCAAACTAAAATAAGAAGCATAAAAATGAAGGAAATGCCTGTACATTGTGGTACTTCTGTAAATATATTTTTCTAAGCTTTGTGTTATATCTTTGTCTTACCAGTGGATATCAATATTATGTGGTGACAGTTTTAATGATCTGTAGTTACTTTAAAATTTACTGCATGTGGGTGAATTGATCATCTTTTATGTGACTGTTGTTTGTACCCCTGTCTGTATTTCTAGTGAACTATGATTTCTTTACTTTTCACTTGTTAATCTTTTCATTTTGTGAATCATTAAGCACCCTCATCTGTAATGTTAATTTAGAATATAATCTCAAAAACCAGAAAAAAAGGAAGAAAGATATAGGGAGGGAGAAGAATAATATCATTGCATTTGTAGAATTATATCTGTGACCTATATTGACTCTGTTCTGTTTACATTAGTACCATGTTAACATGTAAAAATAAAGTATCAGAAAAAAGATATTTCAATAAACTTCTTTTTTTTAAAATTTTTTTTATTAATTATTATGCATTATGTGACAGTTTCATAGGCTCTGGGAATCCCCCCACCCCTCCCCACGCCCCTCCCCCCTGGTGGATTCCTCCACCTTGATGCAGTATTACAGTTCAAATTCAATCAAGATTCTTTCCTTGCAAACATATACCAAGCATAGAGTCCAGCTACTTATTGTCCAGATGGGTTGAACAGTTTCTTGGGGAGACCATTTCTGGTCCAAAGTCAGAGCTGGTAGAATATCATCCCAGTCAATTAAGAGTCTCAATATAACATCAACAGCAATTTGTAACATTATGGAATTGACAAGGTTTTGCGTAACCAGTATGTTAAAAAAAAAAAAAGAAGCAAGTTCTTAACCACAACCTATGATTAGCTCATTGACATTTCAATTTTAGTTCATATACAGGACCAGCTGCTATATACCTTAAAATGGCTATAAGGTACCATTCAGCTGTCTCGTGTCTATTTCATTTTAGTATTTAGCCATTTGTTGTGTTGAAGTATAATTTTGCTGATCTTGGCAGATTTTAGGATAATCTAGACTGGCTTGTAACTAACAAGACATTTGTCAACAGTTAAGGTGCAGAAGAGGCTCAACACAGAGACTCCTAGAACTTATGCGAGAGTTTGGTAGTGTGGCAGGGTACAAAATTAATGAACAAAAATCAACAGCCATAGTGTATGCAAACAACCCCAAGTTGGAAAAAGATCTAACCAGCAAAATACCATTCAAAATAACAGAGAAAGGTATGAAGTATCTGGGAATTAACCTAACCAAAAATGTAGGAGACCTATTTGAGGAAAACTACAAACCACTTAAAAAAGAAATTGAAGAAGACCTCAAAAGATGGAGTAACATCCCATGCTCCTGGATAGGTAAAATCAATATCATTAAAATGTCTATACTGCCAAAGGCGATATATACATTCAACGCAATTCCAATCAAACTGCCCAAAACATTCTTCATGGAACTGGAAACAATGATCCAAAAGTTCATCTGGAAGCACAAAAAACCACGAATAGCCAGAACCATCCTGAAGAACAGGAAGTTAGCAGGGGGAATCACAGTTCCAGACCTCTGGACATACTATAGGGCAGTGGTTATCAAAACAGCCTGGTACTGGCACAAAGATAGAGAGGAAGATCAATGGAGCAGAATAGAATCACCAGACAGTAATCCACACAGATACAGCCAAATAATCTTTGACAAAAAGACAAATGACAATCCAGGCAAATGGGAAGGTCTGTTCAATAAATGCTGTTGGGACAACTGGTTGATAGCCTGCAGAAACAAAAAGATAGACCCACATCTCTCACCATACACTAAGATCAAATCTAAATGGATAAAAGACCTAAACCTACATCCAGAAACCTTCAAACTTTTGGAAGAAAATGTTGGAAACACACTGCAACACTTAGGAGTAGGCCCTCACTTCCTAAAAAAGACTCCAAAAGCAGTAGAAATCGAGACCAAAATAGACAATTGGGACCTCATCAAACTAAGAAGCTTCTGTACAGCTAGAGAAACAATCAACAAAGTAAAAAAGCAACCCACAGAATGGGAGAAGATCTTTGCGCACGACATAGGTGACAGAGGGCTAATTTCCAGAATATACAAAGAACTACAAAACAACCAAAATGTCAAAACAAACAAGCCACTCAAGAAATGGGCACGGGAAATGGGCAGACATTTCACAAAGGAACAAACCCAAATGGCAAATAAGCATATGAAAAAATGCTCAAGCTCCCTGGCAATAAGGGAAATCCAAATGAAGACAACCTTGAGGTACCACCTAACTCCAGTAAGGATGGCACACATACGTAATACCATCAATAAACTTCTTAAAAGAAACTGGGTGGAAGTGCACGGAACTAGATGCATATACACAAAGTATTATTCTAGTAGGCATTCAGTTTATTTCCTGTCTTACTATCTTGTTTATATATTTCTTTGCAACTCAAAATTTCTGCAATGAACATGAAATAATTTCATTGTCAGATTTTTTAAAGGAAATTTTTATATTATATTCCATTTGTTCATTTGCTAGTGACCTTTTTTTTCAATGTGTTTCTATAAAAAACACTTCATAGTGATATGGAGGCAGGTATCAAGATTGGGAATTTCCATGAAAATGATTTGAATGATCAGTGCACAGAGGTTAGGCATGTTGTAATCATGCAGATGCCAAATAGATTTATCTTACTACTCCCAAAGAAGCCCTGTTAAAATTTAAAGAATGAGTTTCCTAATACAGTGGCTAAAATAGATTATATCCAAGTGCTATAACGAGGTAACTGGACATAATTAACTTATAGCTATAAAAATTATTACCACGAAATATCAACTTATTCTAGAAACAGCCTATGTTCAGAGTCAAATTAGAAATATGGAAATGAGCATTTGGCACAGTGGTGAAGTCAGGGACTGCGGTGATTTCATCCAACATTGGAGTACTTGGTTTGGGTTCTACCTCCCCTGCCTCTTTTTTCTTTTAAATAAATCTTTTTGTTAAAGATTTGTTTATTTTTATTGCAAAGTCAGATATACAGAGAGAAGGAAAGACAGTGTGGAAGATCTTCCAGGTCTCCCATGTGGGTGCAGGAACCCAGGGCTTTGGGCCGTCCTTGATTGCTTTCCCAGGCCACTGGCAGGGAGCTGATTGGGAAGTGGAACTGCTGGGATTAGAACCTGTGCCTATATGGGATCCTGGTGCGTTCAAGGTGAAGACTTTAGCTGCTAGGCCACCATGCCAGGCCCCCTCCCTTGCTTCTGACCCTGCTTCCTGCTAGTATGCATCTTGGGTGGCAGCAAATGATGACTCAAGTATTCAGGTCTTTGCCACTTGTGTGACAGAATCTCAATTGGCCATGGGGCTCCAGGCTTTGGGCTGGTCAGCTCCTGGTTGTGAGAGGTCTTAGAGGAGTAAACCAACATGTAAACCAACCCTATCTCCATCTCTTTGCCTTGCAAATAAAACATCTTTAAAAGCTTATAAATTGTACCTTACACATCAAAGCTGTTACATATTATATAGTATGTAGATACATAGACATATGTAGTCAATACTTATTATTTTACGGGGACAGGGAGTACTACTCTAGGGACATGCCCAAGTCATTTGCTTGTTTCAGTGTATACTGATTAGCTTAAGAATACAATGTTCTGTAATTTTCCAGATCTATTATCTACATCCAACCTGTAATTTCTTGATTTATTACCAAATCTAGACAATTTTTTAGTAAATCCTGTCTGTGAATATGTTTACTTATGAATTTGGTAAACTTTATCTTGAGATTCATAGTGGGTAATATAAAACTAACTGACTTGAATTGTGTGTTCCAAGTGTGCCCCAGAATTCAGCAACAGTTTAATTTGTTAAATGTAAAATTTTTCATTGAAATAGATATAAAATGACAGTATCAATGAAAGTATAGTTTTCCTCTTGTTTCTGAATGGGTCATCTGTAATTTTTTCTATTAGGTAATAGTCCATTCATGCCTATCAACAATAACCCATATCCAAAGCTAAATATCTGTAATCCAATCACACACATACTCATTTCTGAAAGTTATATATGTCTGCGTAAGTGAAGTTACTTTTTCAAAATTCTAGAATGGCTTACTAGAGTTCAGATATATATACAGCCATAAACAATCACTTGTCATTCTGCTAAACGGTGCTGGTTTTCCCTGTCACTGAAGAGCTAGAACCGTCTCAGAAGTTAGTTGATAGGAACTTAATGCACTAAGGAGAAAAAATAAAATATTTCCAAAAGCAAGTTTTGGAAAAGATTATCGAAAGGTGACAGGATAAGATTAACTGGGCGTTTTGTCGCTTTTGCAACTTAGTTTCTACTACTTGCTTTTGTTTGTGAAATGGGGAAAATAATTGTGCCATGCACAGGGTTGTAGTGGTGACTCAGTGGTCTAATAATGCAAAGACCTGGGTAGTGTTTGATACAGATATTATCTCCACTGTTTGCCAAATTTTATGCTATGTCCTTAACATACGTAATTTTCTGCAATGCGTATGATATCAGTGGTGGATGGATAGTGATTATTCTTCCCCATGTGGCAGGTCAGAGAAAAGACCATATTTGTGCGGCTGATACCATTAAGAGTCAGGGTTACAATCCAGGTTTGTGTAATTCTGCAACAGAGTTGGTAACTGAAGAGCAATTTTCACATTTTTAAATGGTCATTAAAAGTTCACAGACTGTGTGTGCTGACTATTGCTCTGGCAGAAACTTTTCTTCTGTAATATTAAGTGAGGTTACCTCCTAGAAAGCTGGTGTCCATTTTAATGGATAGAATAATTCACTTTTTCATCTCCCCACCGGATCTTTATTGAGCTCTTGATATATGTGAAACATCTGTCTTAGTTTGCTTGGGCTGCAATTGCAAATATTGTAGACTGAGTAACTTGCTCATAAGTGTGTGTGTGTGTGTGTGTGTGTCTCTAGAGAACGGAGATGGGTAGCTGGGTTAAACTTGGATTATGTAGTGTCTTGAAAGCTAAACCAAGAACTTAGAATCTTCCAAAGTAAGAGTGGGATAGTGACATTAATTAGTTAAGATATTTTGAAGGGATATTAATCACTTGGCAGAATGTAGGAATAAATGGGAGAAGGATAATATTAATTCATGTTAATATAGGTCTGGATGGACAGTTTATGCAATAATATATTGAGATAAAAGGAGTGACAGCTGGGGATCAGGAACATCAGCCTGAGTTGGCAATTTATTGGCTTAGGATATGGACATGATAGCCTGGTTTTAAGAGTAATGCAGCAAACTAATCGCATGACATGTGCATTCATGTGTGCCTGCTTAGGGGTATTTGAAAAGTTCATGGAAAATATGTGGTACAAAAATGAACAGCATTGGCTTCATTGTTTGCACCAACATACATTTTTAAAAAGATTTATTTATTTTGATTGCAAAGTCAGATATACAGAGAGGAGGAGAGACAGAGAGGAAGATCTTCATCTGAAAATTCACTCTCCAAGTAACCACAATGGCTGGTGCTGAGCCATTCTAAAGACAGGAGCCCAGAGCTTCTTCCAGGTCTGCCACATGGGTGCAGGGTCCCAAGACATTGGGTCATCTTTGACTGCTTTCCCAGGCCACAAGCAGGGAGCTGGATGGAAGCGGGGCCGCTGTGATTAGAAGTGGTGCCCATGTTGGATCCCGCTGTGTTCAGGATGAGGACTGTAGCTGCTAGGCTAATGTGCCTGGCCCCTTTTTAAAAACGATTATCTTTAAACTCGATTTCCCGTGAACTTTTTGAAGTATCCCATATATGTGTGACACATATATATTATAACATAGTAAAGGCTCCTCTAGACTTTACTGTTAAAAATAAACTACCCACCTCATTAAACTGAAAACAGCAACACTATCATCCCATATAAGCACCATTTTGCTTCTCAGCTTCTGTTCTTCCAATCCAACTCCCTGGTAATGCACTTGAGAAAGAGCTAGCATTCACCTCAAAGCTTGGATTAAAAAAAAAAAAAACTTAAGAAAAGAGCACTTCAAAAAAATATTCATGAAAGCTCAAAACTGAGTAACAACATATAGTTACATTGATGAAGGAAATTGAGGGAAGATACAAATAACAAACTTGAAGTAGCAAATATAAGGCATTACTATAGATCCTACAGAATTAAACTGTATAATAATGAATATTAGTAAAATATTTATTATACCCAAGTTGAATCACTGTTTCAATCTGTGGTATCCGTAGCTGGTCAACAAAAACCATTTTAACAATAACAAATCATTTATCAAGCAATTTTAAGTGGCATACCCTGGCTTGGTAAGGTATAAATAAACACAAACCAGCCAGAGGAGAAAGGCAAGGGCTATTGATTTAGAGCTTGCTCTAGCAAGGGAATTAGACACCATCACTTGCCTTTTGGAAGATTTTCAAAGGCAAACAGAAGTATTCCCATCTTTATGATGGGAATAAAAGGAAAAGCTCAGTCATGTCCTCAATGGAGGCTATTTGCAACAAGTTACAGTTAGACTTACTAGAAGTAGAACCTCCTATCTCATGGGTTATGGGTGCCAATGAGATCGGAGGTTGTTGTCTAAACTGGGAATAAGGAGAAAATATTAGGGAAGCTATTAGTTGTTAATAAAGCCCTGGATATTTGAGATTTATAGTTACGGAATTATTGTTTAGTTTCTGGACTGCTAATAGAGATAGCAATTTGACTTCCTATAAGTCTGTTTTGTAGCAGGCTGGCTTCCTGGCTGTTTATTATGGTTAGAGGTGTTTGGTTATCTGGCAGGATGCTACAGGTTAAGAGTCAAAGTCCTATTTTTACATATATCCTAACCATTGTCAGTTTGTGTATGTAGTGCTTCAATAATAAACAATACAGCACCACATCCTTCCTTCTGAAATTGGACTAACAGGAATGATTCAGTCTTTTGGGATCAACTGAGAAGCCTGTACATATTGGTGATTTCTGAGGTAAGTCTCAAAATCAGAGGCAAAGGAACGATGAAAAAAGAGAATTATCAGAGATTACAGTTGTGAAGAAACAAGTAATAGGCAGATGCGTGACGTATTCATGGCCAAGTGATCTTACGAGAAGTTTGAGAGTAGGAGAAAAGTGTATGGACGATGACTTCTATCCTAAGATAGTAACCTTTCAGGACACCAGGGGACAGAGGAATGCTTTAAAGTCAATAGTTTGAGACTGGACTTGTATTTTGTGATGATGGAAAAAATGTATTTTCCAGTCAGGAAACTGGAAACTTGCACATAAGCTAGGAAGGTATTTAACAAATGGAAGGAAGTTTTATGTCATAAATCCGATGACGAGGAATCTGCCCTGAGCACAGATAATCTAATTTTAATCTCAATTCTTGTACTTCCCAGTTGTATGATTAAAATGGGTATAATTTTTAAGCTTCAGTATCCACCTTTCTAACATGCAGAGAAAGACATCATTCACCGGATTGCTAAAAGGATGAATGCAATAATATGATAAGTGACATAAAGATAGTTTTCAGTAACTTTTAATAGTTTCTAAATGTCTCATTAAATATTCACTTCTTAAGCAGACTAATTTATATACAAGTGCCAATTGCTGCCTTCATTGGCAGTGTTCCAAATAGGTGAGCATCTAGGATCCCACCTATTCATTGTCTCCAGGGCAATCTGTGTGTTGAATAAATATGATTCAAATTCTGTGTTTTAGAGGGTTTCACTAAAATAGTTTTACTAAGCAGGGATTTAAAATTTTTAATTTGGGCCCAGCATAATAGCATAGTGGCTAGAGTGCTCACCTTAAACGTTCTGGGATCCCATATGGTCACTGATTCTAATCCTGGCAACCTGCTTGCTATCCAGCTTCCTGCTTGTGGCTTGTGAAAGCAGTTGAGGACAGCCCAAAGCCACATGGGAGACCCGGAAGAAGCTCCTGGCTCCTGGCTCCTGGCTTAGGATTGGCTCAGCTCCAGCCATTGCAGCTGCTTGGGGAGTAAACCATTGAACTGAAGATCTTCCTCTCTGCATATCTGCCTTTCCAATAAAAATTAATAAATATTTAAATTTTTAAAAATTTATTATTTTTGGTTTAGTTTATTGTGAAGTACTTGCCGAATGCCAGTACTGTGAAAGGTATTTCATTGATTTCTCTGAGGCACAGTTAGTTAACAAAATACAAATACTGTTTTCAGAATTCATAATGACCTGTAAAAGCCATAAAGTGTAAAAGCCATAGAAAATATGATGTAAGCATCTCTCTATCCATTCCCACCCCATAGCTTCTGAAAGATCTCTGGAATTCACAGTCACACATTGAGAAATATTTTCCTAAACCCTCCATCTTTCTTCTAACTAGAACCTGGTCCGGTCCTTGTCCTACACCGCTTCATAGATAACTCAAGAGCTGACGTTGCTCTCTGTATCCTAGGTCCAATGAGCCTAATGCTAAGACAGATGTTACCTTTGTTTCTCATTGTTACACTGTCCAAAATAGTAATTATTAGTCATATTTGATAATCTAGATATAGATTTAGCAAAATGAAGTAATATTAAAATTCAGTTCCTCAGTTCCACTACTCACTTTCAAGCATTTAATAGCTATGTATATTTAATGGTTATTATAATAGACACTGTGGCCAAAGGACATTTCTATCAGGGCACAAAATTCTTTGGGAGTATGTTCTAGATCATTTCTTTAAGCTTTCTCTCCCCCAAGCCCACCTTTGAATTTTATGTCTAACCTTGCAAGAGTTATCAATACATTCCCAGGTCACTCACTCCCTTTCATGAAATAATTCCCGGGTCACTTTCCACATCCATCTAGAGGATGCTTTCTCTATCTAGGCATTCACTTTCCTTGGTGTTTTCTTTTCCATGGATTTTGTCATTTGTTCTCATTGAGTCCTCTCTCCCAAGGTCACATCCTAGAAATTCCCATTACTTACAATTTTCCTTCCTTGCTTCCTTCCTTCCTTCCTTCCTTCCTCTCATCCATCTTTCCAGCTCTCCATCCATCATATCAGCTTTTAATATCCCCTTTCTGTCAATCACATCCAGCATTCAACTTATTCTATTCATCGTTTTTTGCACACCTTCTCAGGCTTGTTCCCCATTCTTATATTACCCACTTGATAAAAACCCTGCCCTAGGAAAGTTCAGTGCTGTCTGTTCTGGACCTATCAACCCAAAAACGAATTCACTGGAGAAAAACTTTAACCATTCTGATTACATTCACTTTAAATTCATTCAGTGCTTTCTTCAACATTCCTGATCTTTGTGTTACATTTTAAGCAGTTCCTGACCTATCCTTGGCTTTAGCTGGTGACCTTCTGCCCTTTACCACTGCAGATTCAATCAGATGACAAAATTTGGATTTAGTCTATTAAAAAAAGAAGTCTATCTCTTGACTTCATTTTCCCTCTTTAGCAACCTCCTCATTTCTGTTTCTCTTTGCAGTCAAGCATCCTAAAAGCAGTTTTCTGAATTCTTTCCTTTGATTACTCTGTTTTCCCTACTTCTCTAGACTCTATCAAACTAGACTTTTGACCATGTTCTTTTACCAGAAGTGCTTCAATCAAGATCACCAGTGACTAGTATGATGCTCCACATGATCATTCAGTCTCAGTTCTTCTTTTATTTGTCTTCAAAGCTGATCTTAACTTGGTTTCAAAAATGTCACCTTTTTGTGTGTGTGTATGGGGAGGGGTTCCTGCACACCAGTTTCTTCTAGTCAGTTTCTTTTTCTTGTTTCATCTCAACTCACAAACCTTTGAATGGTGTCATGGCCCAAGGTTCAATCTTTGCAATGTCTTTTTCTATTTGCATTACTCTTAGTAATCTCATTTAGTCTCCTGGTTTTAAGTGCCATCTATGCACGATTCTGTTGGATGTATTTTTAATCTCCAGAATTGGAAATATCGACTCTCTTTATCTAACAACTTATGTAAGCTTTCTACTTGGTTTCAAATCATCATTTCAAAGTTAAAAGAATTTGTCTCTTCCAAACCTGCCCTATAAATGATATTTCAACATGTTCTCTTGACAGAGAAGAGGAATAACACCCAACAAAACCGAAGGCAAATGTGAAGAACATTCCAGTAAAATGACAACAGAAGACTAAATCAATGAACAACCCATTGCTAAAATGACAGGACCAAATTACCACTCATACATATTAACCCTGAATGTAAATGGTTTAAGCTCAATCAAAAGTCATAGATTAGTAGGCTGGATTAAGATACAAAACCCATCTATTTGTTATCTAGAAGAGACACATTCCCCCCTCCCCCCCAAAAAAAACTCAGCAGAAACTGTATGTCATGGATTTTGATGTTTTTGTTTTTGTTAGTTTCATTTCTTCAAAACAGTTTCTTCTGATTAAATTATTCGACGACTGATAGATCATACAGTAGCATTATTTTCTACAAGAAGGTTCTTGATTTTCATTTCTTCATTGACACATTAGTCATTCAGTAGCATGTTATTTAACTTCATGGTGTTTTTAAATTTTTTCTTCCTGTTGTTGATTTTGTTTTGTTGGTTTTCATTTAAGGGGATGTACAGTAACTGTAAAATGGAGACTGATATCCAGATGTGAGGATACAATGTAGTATGCAACTCTACTTCCAGACAAAGACAGACTTACAATGAAGCTGTTTACTATGTCTTGGCAATAGGATGCTGGACCCTCTGCCATTGTCCATGCCTGCAATGATGGACATATGACTGTGTATAAAAAAACTATACTTTAGTAATCATATACGGGAACTTGTGTGGGGGGGGATTGGAGAGGGAAATCTCAGAAGCCTATGGAACTGTATCATAAAATGATAATGATAATAATAATAAATAAATAAAGATTTAAAAAGTGAAAGTTAATACATCCTAAACTAAGCTCCTGATTTCCCTCTGTAAACTTCACTCCCCTATGAGCTTTGCCAACTCACTACATGGAAACTCCATTTTTTATTCAGTTGCTAAGGTCAACTTATCCTGATTTATTTATTTTTCTCACACACAGCATTCAATATTTCAACAATTCTTATTGGCTATATCATTGAAAGAAGTTGCCAGGACCACAAGCAATGCCATGAAGCTAGCCCTCTACTTGGCTATTTTATTTTCTCCTTTTTGTTTTATTGTTAGCATATCACGCTAACTGATACTTTAGGGTCTTTTCACTTGCTGCTATTTCTTTCTGACATGATTTTCCAGCAGAAGTCTGCCAAGCTCTCTCCTGCCCCACTTTCAGGTAAGCCTTACTCTGACAACTGCATGTGAAATCATAAAGCTGTCTACAACCAACCAGTCTCTATTTCTCCCTTTCTCACAATTCATGTATATTTTCTACTTATGTACATATCCATTGTATTCTGCCATGACAATGAAAGCATTGCTTTTATTCTCCCTTTCTAGTCTTGTTAATTTGTGCATCCTTAGTAACTAGAACTAAGTTCCTATTGGACAATGAGTCCTCCATAATTATTTGTGGAGTAGCTTGGGTGATTTTATTCATATTACAGGGATGTTTATATGACACAGTTTTTTCAAATTAATATGTTTTGTTCCTTTTATAGTTCATCTGTTTTTTTAATGACTTTTGATTCTTTAGAGAGAAGGGAGCTTTAGGGTCAAAACCAAAATGGTATGGTCCATTAAAAGCACCTCTCATACTTCAATGCCCGCAATGCTGGACGTATGACTATGTATGAAGAACTATATATTCGTAATGATATAGAGGAACTAGTTGTGGGGGAGAAGTTAGGGCGGGGATAAGGGAAATATCAGGAGCCTATGGAACTGTATCATATACTGATAATAATAATAATAAAAAATACCAAAAAAACAATATGGAGAAAAATAGAAGACACAAAAAAATCAGAAAAATCTTCTATGTTAATCGTTTTGAAAATTTAATATTATAAAACATCCATCCTACTGAAAACAATGTACAGATACAATATGACCTCAATCAAAATACAGAGATATTTTTCTTGAATCTAGAAAAAATGACCCTAACATTTATGTGGAAACATAGAAGACCCTGAATTGCTAAATTTATTTTAAGCAATAAAAATAATGCTAGAGACAAGACACATTACAAGAGAGTTGTAATTGACACAGCCTGTTACCAACACAAGAACAGACATGTGAACCAATGATATTAATTAGAAACTCCAGAAATGGGGCCCAGCACAGTAACCCAGTGGCTAAAGTCCCGGTAGCCCTGCCTCCCATCCAGCTCCCTGCTTGGGAAAGCAGTCAAGGTTGACCCAAAGCCTTGAGACCCTACACTTACGTGGAGACCTAGAAGGAGCTTCTAAATCCTGACTTCAGATTGTCTCAGCCATTGCGGCCACTTTGGGAGTGAATCGTTGGCCAGAAGATCTTCCTTTCTGTATATCAGACTTTCCAATAAAAATAAGTAAATCTTAAAAAAAAGGAAACTCCAGGAATCAATCCCCATATCTACAACAAACCAATCATTGACAAATGAGCTAACAGGATTCCCCACAGAAAGAACAATCTCTTCAGCAAATGGTATTGGGAAAGTTGAATCTCTGCATGCGATAATACGAGACAAGATCCCACTTTACATCTTAAGCACACTTCAACTCACAATGAATCAAGAATCTAAAACTAAGACCTGAAGCCACCGAATTATTATAAGAAAACATAGAGGAAACACTATAAGACTCCAGCAAGGGCTAAGACTTTTCTAGATGAGATCCCTGAAGCAAGGCAATAGAAGCAAAAATAGACAAATCGGATCACATCAAGCTTAGAAGCTTCTGCACAGCAAAGGAAATATTCAACAAAATGAAGAGACAGCTGATAGCATAGGAGAAAATATTGCAAACTACACATCTGATAAATAACATCCAGGATGTATGAGAAAATTTTAAAAAATCAACAGTGAAACAAACAACCCATTTCAGAAATGGGCTGAGGATATGAACATGCATTTTTCAAAGGCTAAACTACAAATAGCCAACAGGCATATGAAAGGATGCTCAAAGTAGTCATCAGGAAAACAATAAGAACCACAATGAAGTTCTGTGTCCCCAAATTAAAATGACAATCATTTAAAAATCAGAAGTAACAAAGGCTAGTGAACATGCGGAGATGAAGGTACACTAATCCACTGTTGGTGGTAGTGTATATTAGAGCCCAATTATAGAAGACAATATGGATATTCCTCAGAAATCTGAAAATAAGTCTACCATATGATTGAGCCATCCCACTCCTGGGACTTTATACAAAGGAAATGAAATCAGAAAATGAGTTATCTGTACCCTGAAGTTTATAGCAGCTCAATTCATAATAGCTAAGATACAGGATCAACACAGGTTACTGGATAAAGCAAGTATATCATATACACACACAATGGGATGCTATTCAACCATAAAAATGAAAACTTGTCATTCTCAATAATGCAGAGATACAGTTGGAGATTATTACCTTTAGTAAATCATATGCTGCCTAAGAGATCAATGTCATATTTTCTGTGATCGGTGTAGCTAATATATAAAGTACAAAATCAAATGTAATGAATATGAATGACATTGATACTTTGAGACTTGACTACTGTTTATAGCCCCTATTTACTATAATTCTGAGGAATAGTGGTCTTGCTACTTATTTTGCTTGTTGAATTCTTTTGTTCAGTAGAAGATTAAGCTTGGGGTTACAAAGTAAACTGATAGTATGTCATCATAAAACTTTTTTTAAAGTAAGAAAGGAAGGAGCAGGACAGGTGGAAAGTATCATGATTTCATTGTTCTTGAAACTCAATATATGAAATACAATAAGTTTGTTCCCTTGCTGTATAAACATTAAAAAAGAAATAGGGATAGCTTCTCCAGTCTTTCTATGATGTTTCTAATGGCATGGGTCTGAACACTATATACTTTATTAGATGGTATTAGAACTGAATAAGAAATAGATTACAGGCCAATTAATATGTTTCCCAATATTTCTGTTAAAAATTACATTCTTGGGATAAATGTTAAACAAATTAAATCTTATTTTTTTCACATTTGTCCACTGAGAAACTATAATGACTTCAAGTTGAGAACTCAGACCCACAGAACAACCTATATAGGTCACATCATAGTGTGCAGCATGTTCTAGTGAGTGAGAATTGAAGCAAAATATTTTGGAATAGTTATGTATGACTGTCAAATAGAGTATGGGATTGTATGTGAATGTGCGCATGCATTGCTCCTTCAAATGGTTCATGGAGAATGCATATTATGTTCTTTTGCACTAAAATAAGTTTATCTTTACTTACATTATCCATAAATTTTTTGATGTGCCCTGGATTAATTTCAGTTAGAAATTCCGAATAAGGTGCTTATAATTCAGATGTCTTTTCAGTTAGAGAAATTGCTCAGGTGTAAATTTGCAATATTTATTTGCTAAAAGACCTTCTGAGCATAGTATTGGAAACAATAAACAATGTAATATTTTTTTCTTTTTTTATTAAATTTATTCATTAATTACATTGTGTTGTAATTACATAGAATCTGGGATTCTCCCCCACCCTCCCCCCATGTAATATTTATCTCTGTTGATATCAATACCAACGGCAATACTTTATCAACAGCAAATGGTCTTGATGCTAACACTAATGACTTCTTTTTTCAAATGACAATTCCAAATAAGAATAGCTTTCTTACTCTGCATCAGGTATGTGCTTTCAGATATTAATTTCCTCTCTCAAAGTTTCACTTGAAAAGAAAATTCAGTGCTCCTTAGAAATATATAGTTCTCTGTGAAATATATATTGTCAAAATGTCATTGAAAAAATATACTTTGGAATCATCCACTTGCACTCCATTTTCACTTTTTGTGTTGCCTATATGAAAGCTGATTAAGAAATGTTAATGGAGTTTCCCCCCAAATAAATCTTCATTGGAAAAAGAGTAGAAATCCTAAGTATGTGAGTTTGCATCCAAAAGTGCATTCCCAAATTTTAAGAATTTGGTGAAACCAGATGTTTAAAATGGTACTCTTTCTTTTTTGTGTTCTTAAATATTTTACCTGCCATTTCATGTAGATGAATATATGGTCAAATCTTATTGTCTTAATAATTCTGACTTGCTTAAATCTTACACCCAATCTTGCTACCTATAGCCTGGGATGAGAGCAGAATCTATTTGTAAGAGGAAAGGTAATAGGATCAAAGCCCATTCCTGTCTCACCTATTGTTTTTAGGGTGCACATGTGCTGATATTTTCATAATATTCCAAATTTGTGATAAAAGTAGGGGTCATGCAACTGAAAGTGGCTTATGGGAAAAATGAGTTTTAACTGAGAATCATAGAGGATGAGATGAAGAAGAAACATATAGAAGAGACTACAAAGCAGTGTGCACCAGGGATGACATGTCTGAGAGCTCCAAAAGCAGATGAGAACATTTAAAAATCGAACAGTCATAATTCTCATTGATCATAACTATGCTTGAAAACCACACAAGGCACCAATAATATTGCACTGCCAGCAGGCTTGTGGGTGCATGCAATTCTTATAGAAATTTCAAAGGATGAAGCAAGCTTTCACTGAAGATAGTGAAGTGTGTTTTCTAGTCTTCAGACCATAACAATTGAGAAAGACAATTATATTAATGAACAGGGTTAACTGGAAATGAACCCTTTGAGAGGAAGGAAGTCATTTTGATTAACATAATTACCATTCTTACTGAATTAATCAAGGTTGAACTCTAACATATGAGTATAACCCAGATCACTTACTAGAATTTGGTGTCTGAAACCCTGACATGGGGAATTCATTTGTACAAAAATTCATTAGCCTGGTGTTCCCAAATCTGGCTAATCAACCGAAAGAGATGGGGAGCTCCACAATGACTCCACAGTTCTGACTTGCACCATAGGCCACTCTCTCTGAACCGCAAGGCTGGAGACTGGGGTTGCTTTAAAACCTTTCTGGGTATCCAGAAGCCCTTGTGTAATAGACACAAAACTATGCAGAGCATTGAAGAATTTATTAATATTTGATATATGAAATAACAAAAAACTATCATTTTATTTGTACTATTTGCCACATGATAACATACATTTCCTCATCCTTGTACTGATGCTTTTAGGTATCCTTATTTCCCATTTATGAAGCAGAAACTGAACAGCAGATCAAATCTGTAACTTGCCTAAGATCTACAACTAGGATGAGGAAGACCTGGGATCCTAACACACTTTACCCTACCTCCACAGCTGTGAATCTGTCAAAATAGAAGAAATTTTATGTTTTGGTTCTTCATACCATGTCCTGACCATGCAGATTGAGTTTTCTCTTGTCATATTTCATTTAAAGAAGTATTTGATATTTATTTCCAGAAAGTCCCAATAGTTTTCAGTATTCCCCACTTAAGCATCGTTAGTGTTCCACTGTGCTTGTGAGATTTTGAACTGTGAGATGGTACCAGAATTTTGGGCTTCATTGTCATATGATCACTTGGCTAATAAAGTATTCAAGATTTCACTGTGATTATGTCAGGAATAAAGATGTGGAATATATGGAAAATACTTTTTCTGCTCACACAGGGAAATAAATCCTGTTTTTAACAGCTTAATATTAAATAAAATGTCCTAGCCTTAAGCTATTCTCTCTTTGCCTTTGTCCTGTTTCTCTTTCAAAACTGGCTAGGTTTGGGACTGTTCCTAGTGGTACAGGTGGCTACAGAAGACTTATCTTGGCTGATGGGCACAAAAGCCATTGGTAATAATCTCTTGATCTGTTGTAGATCTCAGCCTTTTTTTATAGCTAGATAAGGCTTGAAAAATTGCCAGTACAATGGAGACCTTCGTCAATTCTGTGCAATACTAATAGTATTCCAGCAACTCATTACATGTTTGGGCCTCAGAGTCCATTCTTGAGTGGTGTTATCTGCAAACTTCATATTATCTGCATTATATTTGCCACAAATCTCTAACCAAGGAAATCTCCCAGAAAGATTATACAGTAACTAAAAATAATCAAACGAAACAAAAACAACAAAAAAAATCTTACAGCAAATAAATCATTATTAGGGCAGGCCTCATGGAAGCAATGAGATATAACCCTGTTTGAAATGATCCAGGGCCTAGAATATTCAATCAGAAAAGGTGATAGGAAAATATAGGCACATTGAAATGAATCCAAGCTGCTTGCTCAGAAATGGAAGGCACTGTTTGCAGTGTGCATCAGCCTTTGGGTCCCAAGACCATCCTGCTCTACATTCAGAATTGCTTTGTGTACATTTTATCTGTCTGCTAAATGCTATGCACCCAGGAGACTTGGAGAATTTTTGTATTCGTTTGGGGAAATGAATGCTTTTTGGGCAATCTGGCAATCAAGCTGTGGGAGTGGGTTTTTAATCACTGTCTCTGCCTTCCTGACATTCTCAGGCTAATTGCATATAAATTGGGTGTTTCTAGTTTGAGGCCATGAAGGAGAGGGAACTTTTTTGGCTAACATGCTCTGACACCAGCGACTTAAGTCTGTCAGAGGGACTCTTACTGCTTAGTAGAGGCCTGCTCATTTCCTAGCTCAGTTTTACAAATGCTGATAGTTGTTTTGTAGGTTGCATTCACAAGGAGCACTCTGTCAAGAAAGCAAAAAGCCCTCAGAGAACAAGCACTGTGTATGTGGGTACATATTTAAATATGTTCAAATATTTATGACTGATCTCATTTCTTTGGGAGAGAGAAACAAAAGCAGCATTTTGATGGCATTCAATGTCTAGCATATGTAATCAAGCTTCCCTTCCTCACTCCTTACCTACAGGCTCTCAAAGCAAATTTTGTTGCCCTGGCTCCAATTCCAGTATGAAACTTTGATTATTTTTCAAAAATATTTATTTATTTATTTCAAAATCAAAAAGAGACAGAGAATGACAAAGAAATTTTTTATCTGCTGCTTCACTCCATGCCCCACCCCCCACACCAAATGGCCACCATGTCCAGAATGGAGGCAACCTGAAACCAGGAGCCAGGAGCTTCATCTGTGTCTACCACATATGTAGCTGGGCTGTCTTCCTCGCTTTCTTAGTTAGATTAGTTCAGAGCTACATCAAAAGTGGAGAAACTGCTACTAGAACTGACATGCAAATGACATGCCAGTATTGCAGGCAATGGAGTAATTTGCTCTACCACTACATAGGGTTCAAAATGTTTTATATTCTGAAAGAATGAAGGGCTATCTTTTTCCTGGCCTCCTTCTCTATTGTAATTCAATCTTTGGTAGCATTTTTCCTTTGAATATCTGCACTCTGGTATCCTTTAGACTATAGAACAGAACAGTACCGCTGAAATACTCAGGAATGCATAATGATATGTTGAATATAAACCTTTAAAAAGTTCACTTCTCCAGGCTCACATTAGCTGTAATTAGGAAAATATATGAAAAGCATTGAGTTTTGTTTTGTTCCTCTTTAAGAAACTTAACGTGAGTATATAAACATGAGTAGAGATATTGTTATAGTACAAGCTGAAGCATGAAAAACACTCTAATATTGTTACTAGAACATTTAATAGATTAAAGAAGATAAATGTCCAATCTCAGGGGGCCTCTGTTTTCAACAACAAAGTATAATTAATTGTCTAAAAACTTTCATGCAATATTTTGGAAAAGCTGGATAAAATGTCGTTAACATCTTTTAAAATACAGTTAATCATACAAAGAAAGTAAACTTAATTTCCAAAAAGTATAGATCTTCACATCAGAAAGCTGAACTGATGACATAAAATGATTCTACGAAGATAACCACTCTCAAGACCCCAGGGTCAGCATTGACTTGGGTGCTCAAGTGAAAAGGGTTTAGGCCTGAGCAAGGTGCAGAAGTAGATTCCCATATAAGGCTGGAATCCTTCAAAAGTTACAAATGGTGCACGACCAAATAAGCACAGAAATAACAATAGGGATACTAACAAAAGCAAGAGATCAAGGAACTGATCTGTGTTCACATGGTCGGGTGAGTAATACTTATAATTTTAACTGTAGTTCTGTCCTTTCAGGGCCATTTAGAAACCCAAGAAGAGAAATTGTCCTTGGGTGTGCTATGGGGTTATAAGCACCCCAGAGATCCTAGTAGGAAACAAAAATTCTAAGTCCTACAACTTAGGCCTTGTAAAATTTAAAGAGATAAAACCCAGAAAACACAAGTTAGTGATTAAAAAAAAAAAAAAAAAAACAAAATGAAACAAGCAACCTTGATCTTGTTTACTCAAGCACAACTTGACTACAGGGATTTCAGATTTACTATATCCAAAACATAAATATTTTTTAAATATCTAAGTAAACAATCCAGGTGTTATAGATCATCAGCCAGGAAACAGGTGTGGCATTTCAAAAAGTCTAATATGTATGAAAATATGTCAGAAGAGTTCATGGATACTGCAATTAAAAGAGAATTTAATTTTGCTGCAAAAATATTTTGAAATAATGCAGATTTTTCATAATACTCATCTTTAGTGAACTTTTTGAATACTCCTCTATGCATGGATCTCAATTTTATTTGCACTAAGATAAACTTATCTTTTGTTATTTTCCCAAGAACTTTTAAGTGTGTGTGTGTATGAAGAAATAGAGCTTCTAGAAATAAAAAGAGAATTGTAGAAATTAATTTCCACTGATGGCATAAGGTTATCAGATATGTTAAAGACAAAACCAAAGACATATAATAGGAATTTAAATATATCTTACATCATGCATCAGAGAAATTTCAAAACATGGAAAACATGAGATTGATGGACACAAAGAATGAAAGAAATTCACAGGAGGATACATTATATTAAAATATTGTGGTGAAATACACAGAATATCAGAGGCAATAGGTCTTAAACATAAAGATTAGTAATCAACAAAAAAACAGGAATCAAAATTAAAAGTTGACTTTTTGGGGTCAGCACAATAGCCTAGTGGCTGAAGTCCTCAACTTGCATGCACCTGAATCCCATATGGGCATCCAGCTCCCTGCTTGTTGTCTGAGAAAGCAGTCAAGGATGGCCCAAAGCCTTGAGACCCTGCACCCACGTGGGAGACTCAGAAGAAGCTCCTGGCTCCTGGTTCTGAATCAGTTCAGCTCCAGCTGTTGCAGCTGCTTGTGAAGTGAAACAGCAGATGGAATATATTTCTGTCTCTCCTGTCTATAAATCTGACTTCCCAACAACAAAAAAATTTTTTTTAAATTTTATGAAGTTTACTTTTCAATAATAACTAAGAAAAGCAAAAAATGGTGGAATAGTATCTTTCAACTCTGTAGAGGAAACAACTGTTAAACTGGATCTCAATATTCAGGAAAGTCACCTTCAAGAAAGGAGAATCACTACTCTGTAGGTAAGACCTAACCGAGATACTTTTTTTTAATATTTATTTATTTTTATTGCAAAGTCAGAGAATACATACAAAAAGGAGGAGAGACAGAGAGGAAGATCTTCCGTGCAATGAATCACTCCCCAAGTGACCACAATGGCCAGTGCTGCGCCGATCCCAAGCCAGGAGCCAGAAGCTCTTCCGGGTCTCCCATACGGGTGCAGGATCCCAAGGCTTTGGGCCGTCCTTGACTGCTTTCGCAGGTCACAAGCAGGGAGCTGGATGGGAAGTGGAGCTGCCAAGAATAGAACTGGTGCCCATATGGGATCCTGACGTGTTCAAGACCAGGACTTTAGCCTCTAGGCCACAGCGCTGGGCCCAATACTTTTTGCAATTAATGCTTTTCAGGGAATTTACAAACATATTTCTTTTTATGTATATTAAAGGAACAAAGAAAAACAACTGAATAGTGTGGTTTTAACCTCAGAGTTAAGACACTTGCCGCTTAATCAGCATAATAGAGTCACTGCCTGACTCTAACTTCTTGCTAATGCAGATCCTGGGAAGCAGCAGGGCAGCTCAGATGTCTGGATTCCTGCCACTACATGGGAGACCCTGATTGTTGGATTGTTGCTGGCTTTTGAGGACTGAGCCAATGAATGGGGAGCTTTCTTCCTTCTCTCCTCTGCATCTGTCTCTCATATGCAAATTAAGGCTTCACTGATGTTTTCCTCTCCAGTATCTATAGGAAACAGTATTAGGAATATTACAAAGTGCTTGTGGAAAAATGTGGCTATTAGATCAGTTTATTTTGTTGCAGATTTTTTTTTGAGTTTTTGACATTTTTAAGAGAACAAAGAATGAATAACAGCACAAATTATTTCAACTAATAACGGTATATGTTAAATAATAATTGATAAGCTTACTTGGTATACATTTTTCCTTCAAAGCATCTACAGTATTAACACCACAAATGAAATATCAATAAATTCTGAAAGTAAAAATTTATGCACAGATATTTCTGCTCATTAGGCAGTTCATCTAGAAATTAATAAATATGTAAACAAAATGGCTTAAGAAAAATATTCTAAAAATTAACATTTTGGGGTCCAGCATTGTCGCAGAGCATGTAAAATTTTTACCTGCAATACCAATATACCATATAAGTGCCAATTCAAGGTACTCTTCAGAATTTTTTTTTTTTGTTGTTGTTGTTTTGGAAAGGCTGATCTACAGAGAGAAGGAGAGACAGAGAGAAAGATCTTCCATCTGCTGGGTTAACCCCTAAGTGGCTGCAAAAGCTAGAGCTGAGCTGATCCAAAGCTAGGAGCCAGGAACTTCTCCCCTGTCTCCTATCTGGGTGCAGGGTCTCAAGGTTTTGGGCCGTCTCTGACTGCTTTCCCAAGCCACAAGCAGGGAGTTGAACAGAAGATGAAGCAACCAGGACATTAACTGGTGCCTATATGGGATCCGGACTCATGCAAGTAGAGCATTTAGAGGTGCTCTCTCTGCTGTGTGTTTGCAAGTGGCTCTCTTTCTGTAAGTTCACCTCGTGTGATTCCGTTTCAGCATTATCTCTGAATGCATTTGTTCTATCTACGTGTCTCTGCATCCATCTCCTCTTTGTCATGCTTTTTCTTATTTGACACAGGACACTTCTTGGAAAATTCTTCCCAACTGACAGTGACACCAGGGTTTTTCTTCTGTTTTTCTCTGCATGGCTGCACAAAGTAGACATCTTGGTTTTTTTTGTTTGTTTTTTTGTTTTTACTCCCTTTTGGCCATCTGATTCACTAGGCTCTCTTCTATTTTCTAGGACCAGATCAGTTGTAGCAGCATTCCTGTTCATGGAAAGCTGAAAGTCTATATTGACAACTTTAGTGTGTATAGCAGATCTCAGGCCTTCACTGAACAGAAGGGAGAAACAGTGAGAGAACCACAGCCAGGCAGCATCTCTCTTGTTCAATGCATCAGTGACTGGGACATCACGATGTGCAAAATCCCATGAAATATCACAGCTTCAGCCAGAATTCTTCAAAATCCCATCTGGTTGCAGTGGATTATAAAGAACTTTTTAGGAAGGAGAACCACTGCATGTCTTCTTCCCCCAAAGAATATGGGAGGCAGGTTTCCCAAACTCACCTGATACAGTGTGTGAAGATGGCAGGATTACCCTGGAACTAAAAAGCAAACAAGGAAAGCACTTTATAGGGTCAAACTCAAAAGAACCACACTGTCCTCTGGACAGAAATGAGGTGGCAGGCTGGTATTTCATGTGAGCCACAAATTCTGTATCTCTCCCAAGTGGGAAATTACAATTTCATTTAACAATAAATTAAAAATGAACCCATTTCTTTCTTCTTATAACTTTGCAAATGCATATGATGTTATCCTCATAGCTAGAGTGTAATGTTTTGGTGAATGAATGGAAGAAGTATGTGTAAGTGTGTGCATAATTATCTAAACTGAAAGTGAGAGGCCAAAATGAAAGAATGCCTCAAGAAAATTCTTTAATGAAAAACAAACCAGAGTTATTCAGGAATTTGAATATGCTGGTAATATTGGTCTTACCCCTATAAGATTTCAGGTTTAGAGTACCTCCTGTAACGTCACTCACAGGAGGCAAACATAAAGACATTTATAAAGATCAGTTCAGAATTTCATTGCCTTTAACCAAAGGCCATGAAAAGACTTAATAAATAAAGAGCCAGTGTTTTACAATTATTTCAGCCAGGATCAAGAGGGTGCAAAAGTTGAATGGTTTCTCAGAAGGTAATGTGTTAAAATGCATTTCATAACACAGATACACAACAGAAATTATTCTTACACTATTCAGCTTCAATGTGAAAAATGTGGTTCTCATGTTTAATAGATTCAGTATGTGTTAAAGAAGTTGTGTCTAGTATTTGTTTATTTGAGAGGCTGAGAGATAGGGATTTCCCATCTGTTGGCTCACATTCCCAATGTCCACAATGCTCCAGGACCAGGCCAGCAACCAAGTTTGGTTACTGGAACCCAGAATAAAGATCTCCTACTTGAGTGACAAGACTCCAGTCATGTGAGACATACTGCTGTCTCCCAGGGTCTGCAACAACAAGAAGCTGGAAGAAGGAGTAGAGCCAGCATCAAACCCAGGCGTCTGACTATGGGATGTGGGGATCCCAACCATGGTACACAAAACTCAAAACTTGTAGCAGTAGAGAGTTTTGCTACTAAGAGTTTTTGAAATAACTTTTTTCTATGGTTTTGAGTGGATACTAATTTTAAATTAGTTCCCTGATTATTTTGGCTGCATTCTCAATGCACATAGAAGGCTAAAACTCAATATGAATGGCCTATTAGTTTAAATATTTGCATATACAGAGTTCATTTTTTAAAAAGTTAATTTACTTGTTTGAAAGGCAGAAGATCAGATGGGGTGAGAGAGTGATGGAGATCTTCAACCTGCCAGTTCACTCCACAAATGGCTATAATAGCTAGAACCCGGCCAGGCCAAAGCCGGGAGCCAAGAACACCATCCAGGTTTCCCACATGGGTGGCAAGAACTCAAGTACTTAAGCCGTTGTCTGCTGCTGGGACTCAAGCAAGCACTGTGATATGGCACCTGGGTATCCCCAGCAACACCTTCATGTGCTGTGCAGCAACACCTGCGCCTGGGCAAACTCTCCAGAATGAGGACCCTAGGGATGCCTACTTTGGATTGTCATGAGCAAAATTTAAAACATTGCTGGAAAGTAATTTTTCTTAGGTCTTAGAAGTCACAGACAACTTGTAGAATTTACTAGAGAATTTGTATTCTCTCCATGGTACTGTGTTTATAAAGATATGCAGTGTTATGCATTGCAGCATATCATGAGTTCATAAAGTCTTTAAAACCTATCTATGACTCCTCTAGGAGACCAAGAACTCTGGGTGAAAAATGCTTTCACAACTTCAGATTATCTGTGTGGGGCCATCTACTGAAATAGATAGTCCCTGTAGGAAATTTAAGGAATATTGAAATGTGCAAATAATAATATCACAATGGTTTCATCATCCATAGATATACCTGTTAACATTTGGGTGTATAACTTTCAGTCTTTTTTTCCAAGTATAGATATCTTTTTCCATACAGCATCATATTGCTTACTGGTATTTTAAAACAGGCTTTAAATTAATATTGCTATCATATTCCCATGTTAGGTTGAAATGCAATAATTTAACCAATTTTTATAAATGACTTTTCTATTTCAAAATTTTTGCTACCACAGTTACTGTTGCTATGGATAGACATTTTTTTCATGTTCCACATTAATCTATTATGATCATTTAAATGATCCTGAATTTTGGATGCAGGATATGAAATGGTGGACAAAGCTGACAGTGTCCCTGCCTTTATGGAGAAAAATAAATGTGCAGGTAAGGATACATGCCCACTAAACGGCTTCCATTGCCTAAATGTTTAACAGACACCATGCCCCCAACAGTGCTTTTAATAATTCATTTCATGTGTTCCTCTCAATTTTCCTATGAGTGAGATAAGTACTATAGATAAAAAAGCCATTTCTTAGAGAACTGAGTACTTTGCCTAAGGTCATACAAGAAACCGATGTTTGAAAACAGGCTGTTTGACTTCTTATCCAGTACTACAGTGGAGAATAGGTACTAGGAGGGAGAACGAGAGAGGAAAATGATTTCTACTAAAGATCAAAGGAGACTCATGGGAGGAAACAGCAATCAAGTGAAGTCTGAAGTATAGGGAGGAATCAGGGAGAACTGACTAGCTAGGAATAGTTACTCATGCAGCATTCAAATAGTTGCTGACCTCAGTTCCACCCTAATTAATCATTTATAAATAACTGATTTGCCTTATACTACAGCTCTGTGATTGATTAACCATAATGAGTTGAGGGAGCTGAGCTTTGGAGCATTTTTTCATTTTACTGCTGCCGTGCTTGAAAAGACTGTGGTTGGCAGGGACATCACCTGCTTGAGCATCCCCCAGGCAGTTGCAGCCTCACTGACTCAGTGCTAGGACACCCTGCGTTGTCAGAGGTCTCTTACTCTCATAAATAGTCAGCTTAGGCATCCTATCACTCGGTATCCAGCCCAGCACACTCACTCCTATAATTGAAGATATAATAAATACTTGGGATCGGGGGGAAAACAATACAGCAGTCTGGATGATGAAGAAAGGAAACTAAAATATGGGCAATACATAAATCTATTGTGTATTCTCATATTAAAGACTTGTGAGTTGACTTTACAAAGCCTTATAAGAAAATAAATGAATTGCTAGGACAAGAGGCACACACATAAACATTGCCTGGAGGACAATCTGAATTCTTTCATATGTAATTCCCCAAATGTGAGCTATTCACCGTGGATCCCAGAGGTCCATTACAAAATGTCACATGTTAAATAATGAGATGTTACCATTTTGTATGTCATCTGTCCTCTGTGTATATACACCGGATGTCTTTTTCTCTAAATATTATTTGGTAAGCATTTTCTTATGTCAGTCATATTATTCCAAAAGTTCCATCATGTAGTGTTGTATCTAATGATTATATTATAAATAATGATTCATTTCTGATTTTATTTGTAACTATAGCAAATGGATCTTATACAAATATCTTGGTTTGTTTTTATTTAGGCTCAATTCATAAGTCAAAATGGATTGTCTTTTTAAAAGCTTACCCTTCTAGAAATGATGTGCCAATTTCCACTGCTATCAGCAATATAAGAAATGCACACATCACTACATTGTTTGTTTTACCTTGAGACAAAGATACAGAAGGAGACTTTCCATCTACTGCCTTACTTCTCAAACACTCAAAATGACTAAAGATGGACTGGGGATCACCAGGGTCAGGAGCTGGAAATTTAATTTTGCTCTCTCATATGTGGGTGTTGGGAACATAGTCACAGGAACCATCACTGCCTCCTCCCAGTGTCTGCGTCAGCAAGAAATTGGAATCAGAGGTTAGAGCCAGGAGCTGAATCCAAAAATCTAATGTGCGATGAGTGCATCTCAACAATTATAATAAATGCCCACTTTTATATTCTTGAATTTAGTATTGTTTTATTACGTATATTGCTAGATGAAGATACTGTTTTTGCATGCATTCTTTGATGACTAGTGTGCTTGAGAATCTTCCCTGTCTAACTTTTGTAGCTCTTTGTTGTGTCAATTTTTCCAGTTTTCATTTTGTATATTTGTACTTGTATATTTGTGACTATAAAGGGTAAAGCAGGCGGGAGGGTATGTGTGGGGAGCGGCTGACCCACATGTATGTTAGGCGGTCACAAGATGGCAGCTGGCCGAGGACCAGGAGGCAGGATTTGTCCTGCCAG
This sequence comes from Ochotona princeps, assembly GCF_030435755.1. NCBI lineage: Eukaryota > Metazoa > Chordata > Mammalia > Lagomorpha > Ochotonidae > Ochotona > Ochotona princeps. The sequence continues at coordinate 28,024,103 of NC_080832.1, read as the reverse complement.
TAGGCAAACAGGAAGTCACAGAGATAGGCTACTGCCCCCCTGCTGCGATTGCTGGCCTATCAGCGCCCAGTGGACCCACGGGGAGAAGTGATTGGTGGAGAACTGTATATAAGCAGCCCATTTTCGGCAATAAACCCTTTTGGTTTGCCTGCCCCTTTTCGTTCGTTCGCCTTCTTTTTGGTTCAGCTTTTTGTTCGTTCGTTTGTGTGTGTGTTCGTTCGGTGTGTGTGTGCCAGTTCCTATTTTTTCCAGGCCCTCGAGATTCCTTGTCATTTTAGTGTCACTGCAGGGCAGCGACAGGTATGGGTTTTTGAGTTAGTGACTTGGGTCGCTAGACTGATTGCTCAAGATTACTGTGTGGCTTGGGAGAGTTTGTACTGACACTGTACTCTGAGAATAGTGAACAGAATTTGGGCTAACAGCTGGACTCAGGATTGTGATGTGGGTTAAAGTTAAGGCAGGGCAGACTAAGCCAGCTGAAGAATGCAGGGAACTGGGGGCCTCCTCCCTGTCCTGCAAAAAAGAGGCAAAAAATAGATCAATGGCTTTTGTCCTTGGCCCATCATCCTGAGAGATGAAAGACAGTATCTGGGAAAGAGAAGTCTAAATTTGATGAAGTAGTAAATTTGATGATGTAGAAATGAAGGATTACAGATATGCTAAATAAGGCAGACAAATAAAACAGGGATCCTAACATCCCTGTATTCTTCCTATTCTGTTTATAATTCTACCCCAGCTCAAACTGTGCGCCATAGCATCTGTATTGGAGATGTGACCCCCAAACCCCAGAGAGGTGGGGGACAAACTGAAAAACATGAAAATCAGCCTCACCCCACTAAGGCAACCAAGCAGCAGGCCTATGAGGAGGGTGTAATTGATTCTAAGTCTAAAAGATAGCGTGATTCCACAGAGTGTCCCACCAATGTTGTCAGAAAAACATGGAAGAGGAAGACAAAGAAGATGAGGAGAGAGGGAGATGAATGAAAATCTGCTATTTTGTCTGCTTGAGAACACTTACAAGTAGGAAGGTAGTATGATTGACACAACTCTGCTTTGATCAATTCCAAAATTCAACAGGATCATTTAGTAGTCTCTCCAAGTGCTCTATAAATCATCAGTGGATTACATGAAGTGGCCCTGGAATCTAGAGCACCTGGAAGCTGTGTCAAAGTTATGCATGCTTCCAAATAATTTTTAAATGAGAGGCACTCTCATACTGTCCTCATCATGGTTGGTGTGACAAACCACTTAAACATCTTCCTGACATCATTATTTAATTTGTTAGGTGGTGCTAACTTGATAGCTATTATCCAGAGGCACTGTGTGATCAATTGCACATATCCATAGTTCATAAAGAGACGAAATACCTGACACAAATTCTCAGTGCTTCTTGCATGACATTGAGGCTGTGGGGAAGATACTTTGCAGGGGCTGTTGTGTAATTCGCTATGAGGCTGAATCCGTTGACACAGCAGGGAGAACCACTTCAGGTTGTGTTGCTTTTACATGTGATAACAGTGTTCTTCCATTTGTAACTGGACAAATGGTCAGGGAGTGTCAATTGGCTTAGGAAAGGTTTGATTTTTTTTTTTTACTCGTGTGTAGTAGTTATTAAGTTGTTTGAGAAGTAAACTGTAGAACTCTTCATTGTCAGCAAAGTGAAGTGCTATTGCATCAATAGGTCATGTATGCTTTGTACTTAAAATACAAATTGCAATATTCCTTATTTAGTATGTTTAGAATGTTGAAATACATTTTAAGTTACATTAAGAAAAATGTGAAAGAGCAGGGAGAATTTTAACCATCCCAAGTTGATTGCAAGGATTCTGATCAGAGAATTTTAATGAGGTCACCTTACATAGAAATCAAGGAGCTAATAACAGAAGGAAGGAGAAGCTCCTTGAAGACAATTTTGGCAGTTTTGTTATGATTGGCAGGCTGACTTAAGTGCAAAAATGGTTCAACTTTTCACCTCTTTTTAAAGATTAAACATTAAACTACTGAAAAAATCTGAGATGGAATCAGAAGCCAAATATAGGAAAAGCATATGTTTACTTAACGTAATTATATGTTAGATGTAGTTCCTCACTACTTATGTTCAATAGATACAAAAATAAATCTAATGTACAAAGTGAAATGTTACCCTGATATATTATAAAACCTTTCTAGCGAAAACCCTTGCCTGTTTTCTATAGGCGAATGAACTATGGAGAGGAAAGCCCCATGACTGACAAAATGTTTCATCCAATGTTATCTTTGAACATTACAGAATTTTCAGAGATAATTGCAGCTGACTAATGCCAGGCCTCCATTGTCATAGTCATCTAATATCAAGGACACATGCTATGATTTTTTCCACAGCTTTAGTACTGAACAACCTATCTAGTCTACATTTTTCTTGCTAACACAGTGATTTCAACTCTGCTTTTGGCTTTTGTTCCAAATATTTGAGTTTACTACCATATCATGTTTATAAAAATCATGATATCCAAGCCCAACGTGATGGTTTAGTGGCTAAATCCTTGCCTTGCATGTGTTGGGATCCCATATAGCTGCTGGTTCGTGTCCCAGCTGTTATGCTTCCCATTCCTGTCTCTGCTTTTGTCCAGGAAAGCATTAGAGGATGGTCCAAAGCCTTGTGCCCTTGCACCTAAAAGGGAGACGTGGAGGAGGAGCCTAGCTCCTAGCTTTGGATCAGCTCAGCTCCAGCTGTTGTAGCCACTTGGAGAGAGAACCAGCAGATGGAAGATCTTTTGTTTTGTGTCTCCTTCTCTCTGTAAATCTGCCTTTCCAATAAACAAACAAATAGATCTTTTTTTATAAGTCATGATATCCATTTCTGTTTCAGTTTGTGCAAAAGTTATGATCACTAATTATACATCATCATTCAAAATAACTATTGCTAGTAAAAAATTCTAATATTTGTCTTCCCGCTCCATTTGTTTCCCTAATTATAGCAATTAAGGTTAGCAGTGATTAGCGCTGCTTTCTTCCTTAGGTCTCTAATGATCTCCTAATTTTCTAAGTCAGTGCCTTTCAAACTTCAGTGAATGTTAGAATTACTTGTTAAAACAAAAGTTGTTGATTTTACTCTGGAGTTTCTGATTCTATGTTTGAGGTGAGGTCTGAGGATGTGCATGTATTTTATATATATATGTATATAAATAAAATAAAATGCATGTATGTGTATACATGTACATATGTATGTGTGCATATAGACATATATACATGTGCACACAAATTACACATGAAATTTCATTTATGTATTTGAAAACATACATGTATGTGTATACATGTATATGTATATATATTTCTTATATATAATATGGGGGAAAATGGAGGCGCGGGAGAATAGGAAGTTAGAGAGGGACATCCCTGTTCCTACAGAACCATATCATGAAAAACAAATAAATAAATTAAAAAATACATAATAGAATTTGCATTTCTAACAAGTTCAAGTGATGCTGATGCTACTGGTAGGGAAACTACCCTATGACAACCATTGTCCTTGTTCAATTTTAACTTCGTATTCCATTAGAGAAACATATAGTTAAGAATAACAACTTTGGAATTAAAGAAACTCAAGTTCAATTTATAATTGATCCATTTTTAATATCAACAGCCTGTTCAATTTCGAGAACCTTTTGAGTAAAAACATGACATCTCATTTTCTGACTGATAATTGTTTGTTTCTGTTATTGTTTGAGTGAGCATGCTGCTTCTATTTTTGATTGCTTGCATTTCACTTTTGTGGCTTGACACTTGACCTCAATTTGTCTCTTTCTCAGTGTTTGGTATGAAGTTTTATATATTCTGGGTGCTAACTTTCCATGCATTATTTAATTTTCTTTCATAGCCTTTATATATGTTTGAAAATGTGGTATATTTTTCATACATCTTAATATAACCAGTTTTGGCTTTTGTATCCTTTTCACAAATCCTTCCTTACCCAACTGAGGGTAAGTTTTATTGGATCTTTTTTTTGTGATTGTTTTAAGGGTTTAGGAACTTTTGTCCATTGTTCAAAACTTTCTATAATTCACTTTTTCTGTATAAAATGATTAAGAAATGTTACTTTATATCTTTGTTGACAGTCCATTGTTTATCAGATATTTGCAATACTATATCTTCTCATACATTAAAGCTCGTTTTATGTAGGAGTCTATTATGTTTGCCCAGTTTATTGACTACTACAACAATGCTACCCTTATTACAGTTCTATTATTTTTTTCTGAAAACTGGCAGAACAAGTCTCCCCATTTACTTATTTTTTATAAGTGCATTATATTTCTAAAATGTATTTATCTTTGTGATCATTAGAATAGATTTGTAATGTTCCATGAATAATCTTATTAGGACTTTCATTCAATATTGCATTAAATTCAGGGATTACTTTGGAGAAAACTGAATTTCTTGCTTACATACAATAACCCATTTATCCAGATGCTGTTTTTTTTCCATCAGTAATGTTTACAATTGACTTCAAAGAGATGTGATGCACTGTTGTTGGAAAGTTATCTGTGAATACTTAGTATCTAATGCTTTTTTGAAAATCCTCAAATATCAGTCAACTCTTTTGAGCTCATTCGGCTACCTTAATTTGCCAAACAATTCAGTTTTTCAAATGCTCAATTTGGAGAGTCTGTTTTATACATTTTCACATGATCGAGTTTGTCCCCTTGCAATATGGCTTCTTTTCTAAACACTATAGGCAATTTAAGGTTATAATTGATCCTTGAATTGCCAGATCTATCTTTTTCAGTTTTTATCACTCAAAATTTCTCTATGTTGTCTGATACTCTTAGTTTCTAGATCTGTCTCAGTACTTCTCCCCTGGTGTTCATAGCCTTTTAGGAACCCAATTTTCCTTCTTATTGTACTCATTTTGCCATTAATCTGGCTCTTTATTCTACCACTAACACAGTATTCTTCCTATTCCTTTCTTGTCTTTCTAAATGCCTTCCTCCAAGGCGCTTGAGGGTATCAGGGATTACTATGTGCTTCCATTCAAGATGTAAGTACTTAGCAGACTGCAGTTGGTGAATAAAGACTTCTTGAACAAATGAGTGCACATTATTGTTGCTTCCAAATTCCCATCAAAATACATGTGACTGTTGGCTAGTTCTCAAATTTAAGCTCTGTAATTGTTGTGCCACCTGATAGTCCTACCTTATTTTGAGTCTTGTTTTTAGACTCTGATGAAATCAGGATGTCCACTACTTCGTAGTGTTGTCTTTGCTTCTGATACCTTCTCTACCTGGGAACCTTCCTTAGCCACACTATGTTGAGATGACATCTCTTACTTAGGAACCATAACATTTTTCTCCTTTTCTTGGAAATATTTTATTCCCCATGATTTGATATAACCTCTTTGACTTCTCAGTCTTCAAAGGAACTTCCAATTTCTGCTACTCTCACTACATTGGTATGCATTAATAATAAAAAATTATCCTTTAAATTGAGACAGATAAAAATGAGAATTCACATCCTAGCAAAGGTAAAGGAAGGAGTCTCAAACATTGCTGGTAAAAATTTCAGAATTATTGCTATCATCATGCATATGATTATTTAGCATATCAATGTAACCTACTTTTGGTAGAGCATTTTCCTTTCCATTATTTTTCCTGAGGAAATGATCAAAGATATGAGCAATATCATCGATTAGAACATTTTTATAGGAGCAAAAATTATAAAACCTCCCAAATATTGAATAATTTAGTATTAGCAAATTTTGATACATTCATGTACTAGAAAATAGGAAAGTCAAATTCATCTTGCAAAATAACATTTGTTTATAGGCGAAGTTAATCACAATGTGAAAAATAAGACAGGGGTCAGGTATCGTGGAAAAGTGAGTAAAGCTATGCCCTCTCTACTGGAATCGCTTTTGGGTGCCACTTTGAATTCTAGCTACTCCATTTCCAATCTAACTCCCTGCAAATGGCCTGCGAAAAGCAGTAGAAGATAGTTAATCAAGATAAATGATATTTCTGGCTCCTGCTGTATCTCTTTCTATCTCTCTCCCTCTCTATCTCTCTCTCTCTCAGTCTTTCCCCTTCTCTCTCCAACTCTGACTTTCAAATAATAAATCTTTAAAAAAAATAATAAAAAAGAGAGGACACCCAACATTTTTCTAATCTAATGCAAATACTTCCAAGAAAAATAAATATGCTTAAAATATTAGTCAGGCATATAACAAAATGTTAACATTGATTTTGCAGGGATTGTTGACAGGGCTTTTTAAATGTACTTTTCAATGTTTTCTAAATTTTCTTGTGCATGTATTGTGTTTACCACCTTTATGAAGCAGCAGGAAAATTGATGCCAACATTTTGAATGACCAGTATGGTAAATTGCCCTGGTTCCTCCCCTTCTCATCCTATCACTCTCCTCTGTCAGGATCTACATTTTCATTCCTGAGCTGCTAGAGGTGCTAATGACTGACTGCTCTCTGCTGAGTTCTTCCCCAACATCAGCAGTTACCTCCTCTGCTCAGAGCAGCCACCCAAAAGTTGCCTTCTTTCCCTAGGGAATCTGCATTGAATAGAGTTGTGGAGCACCCTTCTTCAAGTTGACAGAAAGCTACAGAAGCATCCAGCTCCAAGGGCCCTTGTGTGCTTAGCTGGAGTCCTCTCATAGCCTTATCATGTCCTTGAGTTCAAACTATGTATCCTTCTTTTACCTCTGCATATTTTTGGAAACCAATTATTCCTGCTGATAGGCTTTCTACATGGAAATCTCCACTTTAGAGTGTGCTTTCCAGGGAAGTTGATCTGTAGAATCTGGAGGGTTATTTTTGGCACTTTGGTCAATTGGTTCCCCAAAATCTTGCAATATGATTTTTTTGAAGACCTATTTTACTTATTTGAAAGGTGTGTGATAGAGAGAGGGAAATATATATACACATTCACACTCAGAGAGGAATGGAGGGAAGAATGAAAGGAGAAGAGAAAAAAAGAGGGTAGGAAGAGAACAGAGAAAAGAGATAAAGTATCTTTCACCTCCTGGTTCACTCTGCAAGTGGCTGCAAGAATGAGGCTGGACCTGAACAGGTAGCTGTGAACTCAATACAGGACTCTCACATGTTTGGTACTGGCTCAGGTAATTAGGCTATCATCCACTGTCCTCCTAAGCACGTTAACAGGGAAATGGTTTGGAAGTGAATCAGCACTCTAGATGGGACGCTAGCATTTTAAGCAATGACTATACCACAAAAATCCTCGAAACAGGATTTTTGAAAAATCATTTTATATAAGGTAAACAAATTTCATGTATTTTACAATACAGATACAAGAGCACACCCTCTTCCCTCCTGAGTTTTTGAAAATTTTTACAATGATTTCAGTAGGCTTCACAATCACAGGTTTCACACCCCACTCAATATAGAATTCAACAAGTAGTAAGTAATAGAAGACTCCACTGTTCATCTAAAGTATAAAGGCTATAAGCAATAATAAAATCTCAAAATGTCAGTATTTCTCAAATAGATTACATTTTTTTGTTGTTCTTCAAAATTTATGTACCATAGATCAGGGAAAACATACAGAATTTGTCTCTTCTGGACTGACTTATTTCACTAAGTATAATGGTTTCCAGTTGTATTCAATTTGTGGCAAAAGACAATATTTCATTTTCTTAATTGTGGCTGAGTAGTATTCTACAATATATGTATACCACATTTTCTTTATCCAGTCATCAGTTGGTAGACATCTGGATTGATTTCATATCCTATTTACTGTAAATTGAGCTTCTGTAAGCATGGGAGTAGAGATAACCCTTTCATGTACTGATTTCATTTCATTTGGAAAAATTTCCTGGAGTATGATGACTGAGTCATATGATATATATTTTTTCAGATTTTTAACCATCTCCATATTGTCTTCAGTAATGGTTATACTAGTTCACGTTCCCAGAAACAGTGAATTAGGGTTTCTTTTCCCCTACATCCTCACTAGCATTTATTGTTTTCTGATATCTGTATGCTAGCTATTCTATGCCATATTGATGGGTTGGAAGAATTGATATCATTAAAATGGTCATACCACCCAAAGCAGTTTACAAATTCAATGTGATTTCCATCAAAATATCAACAACATTCTTCTCATAACTAGAAAAAAGATGCAAAAATTCATATGAACACACAAGATACATTGAATAGCTAAGCAATCTTAAACAACAAATCAAAGCTGGATGCATCACAGTGTGAGATTTCAGTATATCCTATAGGGCAGTAATAATCAAAGGCAGTCTGTTACTATCCCAAAAATAGGCATGTAGATGCATGCAACTGAATAGAAACTTCAGAAATCAATTCAACAGTTCAACCAACTAATGTTTGACAAAGTATCTAAATCAGTCCCTGGACAAAGTGCAGTTTCTTCAACAAACGGTGAAAGAAAAATTGTATGTCCACGTGCAGAATTATGCAACAAGATCCCTACCTTACCGCTTATATAAAAATTAACTCAAAGTGGACCAAGGGTATAAATCTAAGTCCTAATGGCATCAAATTAATAGAGGAAAATATTGGGGAAAATTCTTCGAGATATTGGCATTGACAGAGACTTTCTTTGAAAAACCTCAGAAGCACAGGTAATAGACAAATGAGATTTCATTGGATGAAGAAGCTTCTGCACTGCAAAGGAGATCCTCATCAAAGTGAAAGCAGTCTAAACAATGGGAGAAAATATTTTCAAACTAGCAATAAAGAATTAATAACCAACATCAATGAAGAGCTCCAGAAAGTCAACAAAAATAAAACAAACAATCCTGTTAATAACTTAAGCATTAAGAAAATGAACAAGCATTTTTCAGAGGTCAACAGTCGAAAAAATGCTCAGGATTTGGCCCGGTGACGTGGCCTAGCGGCTAAAGTCCCCGCCTTAAAAGCCCCGGGATCCCATTATGGATGCCGGTTCTGATCCCGGAAGCTCCACTTCCCATCCAGCTCACTGCTTGTGGCTTGGGAAGGCAGTTGAGGACAGCCCAATGCATTGGGACAGCCCAATGCATTGGGACACTGCACCTGTGTGGGAGACCCGGAAGAGGTTCCAGGTTCCTGGCTTCGGATCGGCACGCATTGGCCCGTTGCGGCTCGCTTGGGGAGTGAATCATCAGACGGAGGATCTTCCTCTCTGTCTCTCCTCCTCTGTGTATGTCTGGCTGTAATAAAATGAATAAATCTTTTTAAAAAATGCTCAGGATTACTAGCCATCAGAGAAATGCAAATAAAAACTAAAGAAGGATTTTTAAAAAATAAAAAAAATAAGCACCATGGGAAAAAAAAAAGGCACTGCTGTATTCTAAATACTGGTTCCAACCCCATGTTCATTTGTGATCAAGTCATGAAGGTAGAACTGCCTTGCTACCTTGTCATAGCAATTCATGAGCACAAGTGCTCCCCATACATTAATCCACAAGCTCCTTAATGTGGGCCTTCCAAACTCCTTGAACTGTGAAAAATATGTTTCCATTGTCTATAAATTACTTATCTAAGTTATTTTACCATAGCAGCCTGAACAAATAGAAAATTTCCTTATTGTGTTTAAAAAATGTTAAATTTACTAATTTTATTATTTTATAATACAGTTCCATAGGTTCTGGGATTTCCCTTGCTCCCTATCTACCCACCCCCACTGATTTCCCCTATAGTATTACAATAGTATAGTACTTCATAATCAGTCATATGTCCATCATTCTGCTATTTAAGTGTATCCTCACATTGTAAGTATGGACAATGATAGTGAGACCAGCATCCTGTTGTCAAGATACATGTAACAGTTTTATTAGGAATTCATCTTTGATTTGGAAGTAGAGATGTATACTGTGTTGTATCTTCACATCTATACATGATAATCTCTATTACGCAGTTACTATACATCCCCTTAAATTAAAAGTCATAAAACAAATTCAACATCAGGAAGAAAAATAGAAAATTTACAACAACATGAAATTAAATAATATGCTACTGAATGACCAATGTGTTATTGAAGAAAAGAAAAAGAAAATAAAAAACCTTCTTGAAGGAAACATGCCACTCTGTGACCTATGAGTCATGAAGAAATTAATAAAGAAATAAAAAACAAATCTTTTGAATGAATGAGAGCAAAAACAAAATATCAAAACTCCTGACATGTAGCACAAATGGTATTGAAAGGGCTATTGTTCTTATATTTTGCATGAAGATTGCCTTAAATCAGAGAGAATATACAATATTTGTCCTTTTGGGACTGATTTATTTCACCTAGCATAATGGTCTCAAATTGGGACCATTTGGTTGCAAATGGTAGAATTTCATTTTTTTAATGGCTGAGTAGTATTCCATTGAGTAGATGTACCAGTTTCTTTATCCACTCCTCTTTGGATGACATCTGGGTTGTTTCCAGGTCTTTACTATTTTAGATTGTGTTTTTGTAAATATAGGATTACAGATCCCTTTCTCATTTGTAGACTTCATTTCCTTTGGATATATTATCTGAAGTGAGATAGCTGGGTCATATGACAGATTAATTTTCAGTTCTCTTATGACTCTCCCTACTGATTTCCAGAGTGGTTGTACTAGCATACACTCCCACCAACTGCGAAGGAAGGTAACTTTCTCTCCACATCCATGCCAATAGGTATTGTTGGGAGAGTTCTGAATGTAGGCCAGTTTCACTGGAGTTAGGTAGAATGTCAATGTGATTTTCATTTTTATTTCCCTTACAGCTAGCAGTCTGAGCATTTTTCATGTCTAATAAAAGACGTTTTTAGCACCAAATGAGGATCTGTTAGTTCAGCATTGTTAATTCTATCAGTCTGGTAAATGGCATAATACATCTAAAAAGCGCATGATGGCAAATAACCCATACTATGTTATAAAACTGATGGGTGTAGTACTGTGTATTCTCTCAGTGGATGAAGTAAGCAGCCACTTGGTGAGATGATTGTAGATGTTATTACTCCTGTGAGGAGGTCAAAAACCATGAGTCCTACAATTTCACTATTAGAAATTTGTATATTCCAGCTCCTGTTACATTGTGCATTTTTGTGAGAAATCAATACTTGTGAATTCCCTACCACAAATGTTCCCTTTCTTGGGAAGAAACAGAAGTTTGGAGGCAAGAAAATAGTTCAAAAAAAAAAAAAACTAGGAGGAAACCATAGTATAATTATATATGGTTATGATAAATGTTGAACCTTAAGCCTAAGGCCTAAAATCAGTTTAGCCTTCAATTAACTTACTTCAGTCTGTGTCATCATATTATTTTCTTTTATATTTAGCTTTGATTTAAAAGTTCTCTGCAGATTTCCCTGTAAATTGTCAGCAACCATCTCTAAGCCTAAAAGATCAAATCCATTGATTTTATTTTACCTCAAATTCTGCTTCTGCCCTTTGTCTAAAAATATTGCATTCCTTGAATAAGCCTCCGTACCCTTCCTTTTCTTTTATTTCTCCATTTCTGTAAAGATCCAGTAAAAGAGGCTTCCCAAGTATTTTGTGTTAAAATGGTTAAAACTACTGTTGACTTGTAAACTTGTGTTGTCAGAAGAACATTCCCTTTCCTCAAAACTGATATTCCTGGGGCTGGGCTGGGCCACAGCCAGGAGCCAGGAGCCAGGAACTCCATTCCAGGCTTCCATCTAGGTGGTAGTAACTCAGTTACTGGAGTCATTACTACTGCTGCACATGGTCTAAGTATCAGGAAGCTGGAGCCAGGAGCTGAGGTCAGGAGTTCTGTTGTCTTGACCACTAGGCTACATGCCCACACTACTCTTCTTTTTTTTAAATTACAAATATCAATACTAAGTCAACTTTTAGAAGTCATTTGTAACTTATAAGTTATCTTAGGTGATGGTTTATTTTGAGTTCCTAGCAGAGATCATCCAGAAAAACAGTGCTTTTTTTTTTTTAATTTGAAAGAGTTACAGCGGGAGGGAAAGATAGATAGATAGATAGATAGATAGATAGATAGATAGATAGATAGACAGACAGACAGATAGATCGATTTTCGGTCCTCTACTTTACTTCCCAAATGGCTGCAACTTACAGGTACAGCTGTAAAGATTTTTTCAGGTCTCCCATCTGGATGCAGGGACCGGAGCATTTGGGCCATCTGCTACAGCTTTCCCAGGTGCATTAGCAAGGAGCTTGATTAAAAGTGGAGCAACTGGAACTCAAACTAGCATTCATGTGTGAAGTCAGTGTCAGAAGCAGTGGGTCAACCCACTGTGCCCTGATGCTGGGGCCAAATTTGAGATTTTTACTTGAGCGAAAGTACTGGTGGGTGAGTCACAGAAGATGCTTCTGTGAAGGTCTCTGAGTACTGTTGCGGTTTGAGGGTGGCTTACCCTCTCCAAACCCACCATGACAGTGTTCAGTGGTGGTAGCACCAGTAAGAAAGTATTAGAGTCATGAGGGAAGAGCTTTCATGCAAGGATTCATACCACTCTCACAGGACTGGCTTCATTTGCCACAGGTAGAAGGGCCATTCCCCAGGTCTGGAGAGGAGATTGTTGCCAAGGTCTCTCTTGGAGTTTACCCTTTTCTTCCCACATTATGCAGCACCACAAGGCCCTTCTAGTGGCAGCCACCAGATCTTGCACTTCTAGACTCTAGAACAATGGGCTGAGTGAAAATCCTTTCAAAAATTGCACTCAGATATGCTGTTACAGCAACAGAAAATAGCCTAACACAGATAGCATTAAAAACTGTGACTGGTAGGAAAAAAAGACATTTATTAGTGCCAGACTATTTTCTTAGGTCAAATTGTTGCCTTAGATGAGATTTGATTCACACACACACACACACACACACACACACAGAGTTTGCCTTCTTCCAACCCTCACCCATGACAGTTTCCATCTGCCATCAGAGAACTTAAATTGAGTCTGGTTTACATGAACTGAATTTGAAATGCTGCACACTGTAAGTTGATTGACTTTTGCAAGTGTCCGTTTTTTGAGAAAAGAATGCCATTACAAATCTGAACTGTGAATACACAAGAAACATCTTACAGCATATTGATTTATAAGTCAGGCACGCAGTTACAGACAACATTTTAGCAAGAGAAAGTGCCAACTGAAGCTGTCAGCTGCCCATCAGATGATGTTAAATCATTCTTTCTATTGAGCAAGTAGAAAAGAATGGTGAGCTCATTCATATTGCGGTCAGAGCATCCCCATGTGGCAGGGTGGGCCAACGGAAGCAAGAAATGCGCACTGGCAAATAGTCATTATTTAGTGGATACTAATTTTAACCATGGAAGTATTTTCTCAGTTTAAAATTTAAGTGTATTTTATAGGGTTTTAATAATGTACAAGCATTTGGGGATGAAATATGGAAAATGTACATACGGAAATTACACTGAAAACATTACTCCACATACCCAAAAAAGTTAGTTACTTTGGCTACAGTCTGAGTACTTTAAAGTGGAAGTAGTGTGCCTTGTGCTCGAAGTTTCACTGGTTGTTGATTATCCTCTTCCTCCCTAAAATGCCCTGTTTTTCCTTCTTCCCTATTTCTAAAAGAGCTCTTTTCCTAAGATAATTCTTCACTCAGTATCCTCATTCCTGGGTCTCTCGAGGCGGGGGGGAATAACAGCATGGAGGGTGCTGCTTTTTCTGCTCAGTATATGAATGTCATTGGAGACGTGGGAGCCCAAATGAAACACCTGAACAGGATGATTTTATGGAAAGTTTAGAGGTTGGGGCAGAAAGGGTTAGAATTGTAAACATAGCATATGGAACATGTGGTAACTAAACTTTCGAAGGAAACGTTGTGCTTAGGTTCTTGGCAAGAAAAATAGGATGGAGAGAAGAGAAGGAATTAGATCATGACACATGTTACTTGGCAGAAGAGGGAGTTCAAGGAAATAGGATGAAGGGAAACCTTGGAGACAACATTTTGGCAGCACTTTGTTACCTAGGATTCTCCTCTTCCTTTTGGCTATCCCCTAAGGTAATTTTTATTCTAAATGGGGTTTTCAGTACTTTTTTGTTTAATAAAATATGTGCTAAAGACTCTTTACTCTTTATAGCCTATTTTACCATGATTTTAGCATTTGCTCTGACATTCTTGTGGTTATTCAATCTTCTTTGATTTTTTAAATGAAATTGTTGAGATGCTGATGGCAATTTATTTTTTAGTTGGACAATATTTTGAGCTCTGATTACTTTTGAATTATTCACAAGAGAGATTATTTCATTTCCTTTTGGTTGCTTTTTAAAGTAAATGTATACATGAAAAACACAAAAATTGGTTTTATAATGCAAATACATTGAATGAGTACATTTGGCAACAAAAAGGAAAACATAGAGCCCTGACATGCTAAATAATATTAATTTATTCCTTAAAAATATGTTTTTCTCTAGTATTTAATTTTTTAACATTTTATTTTTGTTGATGTTTATATAGTTGAAAAGAATGCATGCCTATGTGGACCACTGATTAGGGTAGGGAGGGTCGAGGATTAAGGGAAGTGGATGAAACCATTGTTTCCAAATTTTCTTTTTCATCTTCCTGTATGTTATATAAAAAAAAAACAAAAAAAGAAAAAAAAGAGAGAGAGAGAAAGGAATAATGAAGAAGAATAAGAGTGAGGAGGGAGGGAATATCATTCTTGGGATTGTAGCTACAGATCACATTGAATCTGTTAAAAACTCATTAAAAATTGAAATAAAATAAAATCTAGTGTTTTGTTTTATGCTAAGAATGATATTCCTTTCTCCTCACTCCTTTTCTTCTTCCTTATTCCTCTCTCTCTCTCTCTCTCTCTCTTTCTCTCTTTAGCTTTTGATGTAACAGATTTTAAATTTGTATTACAGTGAAAGGCTTAATGGTTCACCAAACAAGAACTTTTAGCAAGTGAAAGGAGAGGGTGGGGGTTGGGGAGAGACCTAGTTTAGTGGAAATACACACAATGGGTGTAACAATAATAGAATGGAAAAATTGCCTTTCACCCATAAGTAGTAAAATTTAAAGTGATCAGATAATTAAAGTCATAAAAGCATAGCATTCTTAACCATTGGTTTGACAAATGTTTAAAACAAAGTTTTACCAAACTATATTTGCAGCAATACAGAAATAAATAGACATTATTCTTTTTTGTTTTTTGTTTTCAAATTTTTGGTTCCCACATAAAAGGGAGAACATGTGGTCTTCTGTGTGTCTTTCTGTGTGTGTGTCTTTCTGTGTCCAACTTATTTCACTCAACTTGATGTCCTGCAGTTGTATCCATTTTGCTGCAAATGGCAGAGTTCCAGATTGTTATAGCTGAATAATATTCCATTATGAATGTATACCTTTTTATGTGTACTGTTTTATACAGTTTATACATTTGATGACAGACACTTTGCATGATTCTGAATTTTGGTTACTATGAAAAGTGCTGCTGTAAATGTGGTGCAGATATCTATTTTTTAATTTTTAATTTCTGTTTTTTATGATGCTTAGATTATTGATCAGGGTAGAGAAAAGTGGGTGTGATCATTGTTTCCAAATTTTCTATTTCTTCTTCCTGTATCTGGGGGAAGGAAGAAGATAAGGGGCGAAGCCATATAAGCCTCCCAACCACCCCAGTACTCAGGGATGGGGAACTGCCACCCGGTACCAACGCAGGTTTCCTGTGTCACATATTTGAAGGGTTCTGTCCAAGTCATTTCAATAGTTCTGAAATGCTGTTGTTCTCGCCAATCAAATGATGAAGGAGCACTTCCAATGTCCAATTGCTGACACAGTTGACCTTAGAGCCCCCATTGGCCCTGATTTTTTAGCTGATTTTAGCCTTACTGCTAAACTAGGGAACATGTTTCAGTCCTACAGGGTAACTTCAAGCTATTCAAGAGATTTTTACTTTGTAAGCTACAAATTCTCTTTCTGTGTCTATAAGTAAATTTCAGTGATGATGAAAAATTTGGAGTGAATTTTCACAGTCCTGGTGTTGGAGAATGTAGTGGTGTCATTGCCCACATCTCCCAGGGAAAAACAGCTTTTGGTATTGGCTGTGTCTGATGTTAAGCCCCAGAAACTAAGCAAATCCTACTAGCTTACATGGAATTTGTGAGTATAGCTCAAGGGCGAATGCCACAAAACATGCAGTTGCAGGATGCAGGGGATCTGTTTTTGCCCCACATGTTGCCCTTATTCTGTGATGCTGGTGGAAGCAGAATAGAAATGCACCTGTGTAATTTTTTGCTGTCAATTCTGGAATTCTATGTGGATGGGGGAGAAAAGGAAGGCAATATAACTTCTCTACCCCAAGTTTGACAGTTTCTATGACCTGAGTCAGCTCTTCAGGCTAAAGTAAAAGTCACTGGGTAACTGTGGAATTCCCTCTCAGTGAAAACTGTGAGTGGAGAGGCATGCAGGGATTTCTTCCAGCTGTGAGATGATAAGATGGTGGCTCACAGCTGGCAGCTGACTGCACTATGTGACTGGCTGAAGTGGTATTTTTGTCTTCTCCCTGTCTCACAGGATCTGAATTGTTTTCACAAAATGTTCTGTCAGAGCACTGGAATCCTAGTTCTTCCTTTGTTCTTTGCATAGCTCAGAGCAGCTCAAGTTAGTGTGGCTATATTCTACTAGCCATTTGAGATTCCTCAGAATGCATTTTTAAGTATGTGAGAAGGTACAGTTCAGCTATAGGACCAAGAGCAAAAAGAGGATTAGCGTATGATAATATTTCAGAAAATATACAGTTAGAAATTGGAGAATGCTGTTATGTTTTTTTTATTCTGGAAGATATAATGATATATATACATACATATGTATATATACATATATATGCCTGTGTGAGAGATAATGTTGTACATATATTAGCAAATATCTATTGGAGTTATAATTTTCATAATAGTGTATCAAATGTTCATGATTCTGATTAACATTTGTCTAGTAGCATGTGATGAGTAGACCTTTCATAAGATGTATTTATGTATTTGAAAACCAGAGTCATGGAGAGACAGAGGTGGAGAAAGAAAGATCTTCCATCTGCTGGTTCATTCCCCAAATGCCTCCGACGGCTAGGCCTGGACCAAGTGGATGCCAGTAGCCAGGTATTTCTTCCCGGCTTCCCGTGTAGTTGCAGATACCCAAGCACTTATCTATCCTCTGCTGCTCTGCATAGTGCATTATTAGCACACAACTGGATCAGAAGTGGAACAATGAGGATGTAGACAGGTGCCCATGTAAAATGGTGGTGACTTTGCCCATCATGACATATCACCAGTCCCAAACTGCATAGTCTTTACAGTAAGAAAAATTATCCTTAAAATTTAGAAATGATACCAACATTCAAAAATTTTATTATGTAAAATAAGACTTGAATTATGTATGGAAAAGAAATTCTTAAACTATTAAGTGAGGATTAGATGAACAATATTGAACTAAATCATATTTTGACAAAATGACATTTTTCATGTGATGCAGGTATTTGCTTTCATCTGCTGAGCGCACTAAGAATCAGTCCGAAAAATAACCTCTTTATACCATTAGATTCTTCTTTCCCATGATTCTTACTGTTCAGATCACATCATGACCTTTCTTTCTCTTCATTCTAATCACTGTCATGAAACCTTCATTTTGTGATACTGATGTAACTGTTTTCTAGGGTAAAAAAGCTAGTGTATCTATATAATATTCATTATTGGAGTTGCACCAAATGTTAAAAAATTATTAAATTTTAGGGACCAGAATATGGCATATTGGGTAAAGCTCCTGCCTGAAATACTAACATCCCATATAGGCACTTGTGTGAGTCCTTGGAAGTCTACTTCTGATCCATCTCCCTGCTAGTGTGCTGGAGAAAACAGCAGAGGACAGTTCAAGTACTTGGGCAGCTGTTACTCACATGGAAGACCCAGGATAAACTCCTGGCTCATGACTTTGATGTGGCCCAGCCCTGGCTTTTGCAGTGAACTAGTGGATAGAAGGTGTCTTTCTTTGTCTCTGTCTCTGTCTCACCTCCTATCTGTGCAAAAAGTATCATTTTCAAATGGAAAGAAAGTAATTAATCCAAGTACAGTGTAAATGTGTTATCATGGTTTGTCCCAACCTGCAGGACACGATGCTCAAAGCCTGAGGGTGGACTGGGAATGCCGGGCTGCTGGCCCAAGAAACACAGACACATGTACTTTGTGAATGAGAATGCCCATGCTCATTATTTTACTCCTCATATATATACCATTTTTCTCTAGGAGAGGAGGGGAAGGGAAGGGGTTTCCTGGAACTAATCATCTATATTGAAACAGGGGAGGAACTAATTATCTATATTGAAACGGGGGGTATCTAATTATTTGAACAGGAACAAGGGTGGAGGTTCTCTTCCACTTGCTTTGCACGGGATGTTCTGGCTGCAATATCTTGCTTGCTGTGGCCCTGCTTGCCCAAGGTAGATTTTGCAATGCAGCAGGTCATCAGGCATGCCAACAAGTCCAAGACTCGTAAGGCTGTAGCTCCCAACAATGATTGATGAGAATATTCCTATGGAACCCTGTTCATATGGAAAATGCATAAAAATGCAAAAGAATACTAACCAGTTACTAAAATATATCTCCTCTTCTTCACAAATACAGAGTTTTCCAGTTTCTCTTACAGTTAGGTGTAGTCATGTCAAGGATTCTGGCTAATGGAATGCAGGAAAAAGAGATATGTCATTTCCAAGCATTATCCATAAAAGCCACCCTTACATGTCTTCTTCCATGTTTATTTCTTCTTTCAATTAACTGGGGTAGAGACAAGTATGTAACATTGGATAGACATTACCTACTAAAAACATTTAAGCATCAATCAGAAGAAAAATCATAATTTTTCCATAACCTTTATGGTATTATACATTTTACAGTCTAGTTATACATGAGCTAATAAAACTACCTAAAGATGAATACTAAAATGCAACTTATATCCAATTCTACAACCTTTCCATGAAGGCACTCGCTTTATAAATTTGATTTAATTAACTTTGATGTTAGTTCACTTTGATACATGTTTGTCTTCATTTTTTTGTAGGTTTTTTTTTTTTTTTGTATTTTTATTGGAAAGTCAGATTTACAAAGAGAAGAAGATACAGAAAGAGCCTCCCTCCACTGGTTCACTCCCCCAAATGGCTGCAATGGCTGGAGCTGAGCTGATCTGAAGCCAGAGGCCAGGAGCCTCTTCCAGGTCTTCACATGAGTACAAGGTCACAAGGCCTTGAGCCACCCTCAACTGCCCTCTCAGGCCACAAGCAGGGAGCTGTATGGAAAGTGGAATAGCCGGGACAAAAACCGGTGTCCATATGCAATCCCAGTACATGCAAGGCAAGGACTTTAGCCACTAGGCTATGGTGCTGGGTCCTTGTCTTACTATTTAAACCAGATAAAACAAGACTGCTCTGATGATTTATAGTACTTCCTTTCCAAAAATAAACCAATGAGTAAAATCATATAATTTTCCCTGTATTAACACAAAGCAATTATACAGGTTAAGAAATTAGCAATAAGAAGCTCAGATATAAAGACTGATGTTCAAAAGCTTCCAGTACCTACTTTACTTAATATATATATTTCATTAATTCTAAGTAAAATGTAAGTGAAGAAGACAGAGGAAATGCAAACCTCAGGTACCTAATTTTCTTCAGGCTACCATTCAAATGTAACTGAACTCAAATGAAACTTAATATTCTTTGGAGAGGTATGCTAGGAGACTTGGTACTAACAGAATACAGCAACAATTTCTGGAGCTAGTCCATGGAATAAAATAAATCACTATATTTGTGATTGGTCTGGATGAAAGAAAATTCAGGAGAAAAACCCACTGAAAAAAGCCACATAGAATTTTCAAAGGAGCATTATGCCTTTGCCTTCCTGCATAAACGTGTACAATTTTAAACATGAAGAACCTTAAGTCATTTATCTCACATATTATCAAAACAAGAATTCAAGTCCTGACACTGATAAAATGTAGTTTTCCTAATTGACATCTTTCTCTTGAATATGCATGAAGAGAAGTTTCTTATGTTCTTAAAAGATGATCCATTCCACTTTTAGACTACTCTAATTGTTAGAAATTTTCCTTTATGTTAATTGAATTGTACCTCACTGGTGTTTGAATGCTCTAAAGCAATCAGCCTTTCCTTTCCTGAACCTTCAACTGTTATGTACTTTACACACTTTCTAATCACATTTGTTTTAGTCTTTTCAATTTGAAAATCAATTTTTGTGAAATAAAAATGAAGCAAAATTTAAATTGAATGGTTTCATATTTTTCTCTCTGAATAGTATTTTTATCCTGCAAGAGATATTTTTTCTTTGTTCTTTATATATATACATATATATATATTGCTTTTTAAAGAGTGTGCTATTTCTAGTTTACTTGAAGAAGCCAAGGAACATTCCACCACTTAAACAAAGCAGGCTAATGTCTTATTTTTGTACCTAGTGATTCTTTTTCCATCCTTTTCAAGTAACTGGATCATTCTTCAAATTGTATCTATCAATAACTTGCAACTGCTTGATTTCTATAAGTCATACTAAACTTTAACATGTTCTGTAGCACATTTTAGTCACATTGTGGTCCAACATTAATGGAGCTTCACAACGATATCTCAGGTGATCTAATACAGAACCTGACTCTTGTGCTATCAAGAACTCAGTGACCTTGATGTTCATACTTACATCTCTGAAGTGTTGTGATTTTCAGACAGCTGTGTGTTTTATGATGTATTATATTGTTGATTTAAATTTTCTTCCATTTTTATGTAGTAGACTTTATATGCTAGGAGAACACCTATGCTACAGTTCTCCTTTTAATTTTTTAAAAGATTCATTCATTTTAATGGAAAGCCCAATCTGCAGAGAGGTGAGACAGAGAGAAGGATTTTTCCATCCACTGGTTCACTCCACAAGTGGCCGCATTGCCCAGAACCGAGCTGATCCAAAGCCAGGAGTCAGGAGATTCTTTTGAGTCTCCCACATGGGCACAGGGTCCCAAGGCTTTGGGTCGTCCTCCACTGGCCTCCTAGGCCACAAGCAGGGAGATAGATGGGAAGTGAAGCAGCCAGGACATGAACTGATGTTCTTATAGGACCCCGGTACATGCAAGGAAAGAATGTTTGTCATTCAGTGTAGTCAAAGAGCCAGGCAGGTGGAGAACTAAAGACAAAGCATTCTGGTAGGACCACCGTGATGGAAATCTGGAAAGTGAGACTGTGAGGGAGAAGGTGAGAGTGCTTGTGTAGCTTAATCTGAAGGTTCAGGATGCAGGCAGATTTAGTGAGAGATCTGTTTAGGAACTTAGCCTGGAACTCAGGAAAAAGGGACATAGTAGCTTTCACCTTTTAAGCCTGCCCTATAATTGTTTAGGTATGTTGACTTTATTTTATTTCTCCCTGCTATTAGTTTAAAATATTTCCCATAATCAATTATGTTTATGTAATTTATTATAACAATAATGTATGTTTATAATATGTATAAGATTATATATTTCTTGTGTACTAATTTTTAGTAAGTTACTTGGTAAAAGACACAAAATTCATATTCTTTAAGGTACTAACAATATTCATGTATCCAGCCTTTCAAAATTGAGTCCTAAACAAAGAGACATATTACAGAAAATCAGATTTTTCCAACCAGTTATTCACTGACGTTGTTATTGTTAAAATAATATGTTCCTTTTTCCTGAGTTCTCCCTATAACCTTGCCCTGCCTGGAGTCCCCAAATTAAACTTCCTGCCCGTTTGACTTCAGACTTGGCAACATACCTTGTTTTGGCCATTACTGTATGTGAAGAGTGACATGGTGCTCTTTCACGCAGACCCCTTGGAGTCATTGTGTGATTTCCTCCAGCTTTTTTGTTCTAGTTTCCTCTCCAGCATATCACACATGGGGGTTGCCCTTCAGCTTTGATCTCAAACCAAAACTTGCAGGGAGCAGAGTCTTTACCGATATACCTGTGTTTTTTGTGAGTTACTGAGATTTGTAAGTTGTTTGTTTTATACCTCCTTTGGCTAATACTAATACAAGTAGTTTTCTGTGCTCTAGAATCTTGTGCACTCTCTCTCACTTCCTCTCTCTCCCTCTTAGTGTGGATAACTGCAGACCATTTATATAAGTGTCAATATATTTGTTATTGAGTAGCATAGCACTATAAAGATAACTGTGTAAACTTAAGAAAAAACTTACTCTTTTTAAAAATGTATTGCAGGCATGGAACAGATATTTTTTTTCTTAACAAACAGACCTGAACAGTCTGTTGCTGCATTCTTCATTTTTCAACACTGTCCTGTTCATTTTGAAAATGGAGTATCCTTTCATAAACTACTGTTTTCCTTGGAGCATTGCCCCCATAAACTCTGTTTTTAAAAATAGGGCTTACTTCATTTATATGGAGGGAAGAGTTACAGAGAGATAGAGGATCTTACCACTGCTGATGCCTCCCCAAATGGCTGCAGTTTTGAGGGCTGGACCAGGCAGATACCAGAATCCAGAAACTTCTTCCGGATCTCTGTTATGAGTTCAGGAACCCATGAACTTAAGGCCATCTTGCACTGATTTTCCTGGATGCATTAGTAGGGAGCTAGTTAGAAAATGGAGCAACCAGGACTCGAACCAGTGTCCGCATGGGATGCCAGCATAGCAGGTGGCTGCCTAACACATTACATCACAAAACTGGTTCCCATAAACTATGTGGCATTCATAATTTTTGTGTTCTTCCACCTAAGTTCACCCACAGTTTGATGTTGTTCTTTCAATTTTAGTAGAATTTACATTGCTTTTAGAGAGGTTCTTTTATTTTAAAAAGATTTATTTATTTTTATTGAAAAGTCAGATATACAGAAAGGAGGAAACAGAGAGCAAGATCTCCCATCTGATGATTCACTGCACAGGTGGCCTCAACAGCAAGAGCTGAACCAATCCAAATCCAGGAGCCAGGAGCCTCCTCTAGGTCTCCCACATAGGTTCAGGGTCCTAAGCCTTTGGACCATCCAGGACACAAAAGCAGGCTGGGAAGCAGAGCAGCCAGATCACGAACTGGTGCCCATATGGGATCCTGACACATTCAAGGCAAGAATTTAGCCACTAAACCATCACATCAGGCCCAAAGAGGCCCTTTTCAAACAGATGTCTATATCGTCTCTAGTATGTCCAACTAGAGTATGTTCAGATGTGTTATAAGAAGTTTGTTAAATATATCTTGGCAATAGGATGCTGGTGTGCACGTACAATGTCATGATGTACTTTATAGTAGAATGATGGACTTGTGACTGTTGCTGATGTACTAAAACCATTGTTGCAGTATGAAAGAAAACAAGGGGTGGGGGAAGGTAGAAGGGGAAATCCCTGAGCCCATAAAACTCTATCATGAAAATAAAAAAAATTCAAGTTAATATAAGCCTATTTTGGTGCAAAAAAAGGTTTAAGCATTTGCAAACTTTTTTGTAATATGATTTTTCTTTTTTTTAAGATTTATTGTTTTTTTAATTTTTATTGGAAAGGCAGATATACACATAAGAGGAGGGACAGAGAGGAAAATCTTCCATCCAGTGGCTCACTCCTCAAGTGACTGCAATGGCCGGTGCTGTGCCGATCCGAAGCCAGGAGCCAGGAACTTCTTTCCGGGTCTCCCACGAGGGTGTAGGGTCCCAAGGCTTTGGGCCGTCCTCGACTGTTTTCCCAGGTCACAAGCAGGGAGCTGGATGGAAAGTGGATTTGCCAGGACTAGAACCGGTGCCCATATGGGATCCCACAACATTCAAGGTGCCGGGCCCTTAATATGAATTTTCAATGAACATTTTGAAGCCTACTTGTACATTTATATCTTTAATGACTGAAGATTATTCTGTTTATACAAGGTGCCTTGGGTGTTTGGTTTCGAGCACTGCTCAATGGCTGTAAAATTACAGCTAAAACAGGAGGAAGAAGTTCTGGCATTCCATTGCATAGCAAGATGGCTACAATTAATAACAACATACTATATATTAAAGATGTGACAATAAATATTTTCATCACAAAGAAATTAGTAGTCTAATGGCTAAAGTCCTTGCCTTGCATATGGGCGCCAGTTCATATCCCAGCTGCTCCACTTCCATCCAGCTCCCTTCTTGTGGCCTGGGAAAGCTGCAGGGGATGATCCAAAGCCTTGGAACCATGCACCCATGTAGGAGACCCAAAAGAAACTAGCTTCTCAGACCCAGTGCAGTAGCCTAGCAATTAAAGCACTTGCCTTGTACGTGCTGGTTCTAATCCCAGTGGGCCTGCATCCTATCCCGCTCCCTGCCTGTGGCCTGGGAAAGCAGTCTAGGACGGCCCAGAACCTTGGGACCTTGAACCCATGTGGGAGACTCCGAGGAGGTTCCTAGCTCCTGGCTTTGGATCAGCTCAGTTCTGGCCATTGCGGCCACTTGGGGAATGAATCAGTGTACAGAAGATCTTCCTCTTTGTCTCTTCTCCTCTCTGTATATCTGACTTTCCAATAAAGATATATAAATCTTTAAAAAAACAAAAAGAAACTAGCTTCTGGCTTCAGATTGGCTCAGGTCCAGCCGTTGCGACCACTTGTGGAGTGAAATCAGCAGACTGAAGATTTTTTTGTATCTCTCCTCTCTGTAAATCTGCCTTCCCAACAAAAATAAATAAATCTTTTTTTAAAAAAATTCCATTACAGCCCCAAGTGAGCTTCGGATCATTCTACAGATTCTGACCTGCTTGCCTTATGGTTTTCTGATTTGTTCTTGAATTTCTCGTAATTCAGCATGAGAAGAGAATAGTGTTGAGTGTCTTATCATTTTTCAAGCGCTGATTCATGTTCCTTGGTTAATGGTGTTCAGACTGTTGCCTGCCTTTTCCCTGAATAAATGGTTCTTTTTCCCAGTATGGGGCTTTCCAACCAAATCATATGGGTGTCCTGCAAATCTGCTCAGCCGTTCCAACCCCAAGAGCAAAACTGAAGGACAAGGAGCTTGGGTGTGGCCCAGACGAGTGCTGCACAGAAGATGTTGGATAAAATCTTCTCCCTTGTCTCAGACAAACGATCTGTAGCTGGTTCTCCGTGGCATCTCAGAATGTTCTTGCAGAGTTGTGCTCAACATTTGTGTCTTTAGAGTTGTTCCCATCCTCTCCTGTTTCAGTCTTCCCAACATTCATCTTATTCCCCAGAACCTCTTCCCCAACATCTCTTCCCCTCATCTCTTGCTTTAAGGCCATTAAGACAGTAATTAAATTGTCTGCAGCTGTTTGGTTAATTTTAATAAGCCCTGTGACAAGTCAGCATAGATTACATCTATATGGAGTGTAGAAGAGACACAATCCTAGAAATTTAATTTCAATTTTTACTCAGAATTATTAGTTTATATATCCGGTCTAGAAGCTGGAAAACAACATAAATTACTTTGCAAATTGCTGACTTCCAGGTTAAATTCTAAAACATATTGAGATTAACTTTATTTTTCTTACTATTTAAAAATCCTATTTTATAAATGAAATTAATTAAGCATCCACAATTCAGACAACATTTCCATATGAAAGGCATTTTTGAGTTCAGATATAGCATGCCTTTTGTGATTGTTATGTGCATTTTGAAGCTCCATTACCTACAGCCTGTACTACCAATCTATCTCCTTTGCTAAAAATATATGTGAATGGAAATCTATTGCCAATAAGGTCAGTAATGCCAGTCCTATGATAAAAATGCAACCTCATGATAAATTATATATTAAAGCAAAGGAGAGAGAATATTGAACTAGTAAAAATATGACATAAAGAAATTTTGCTATTGAACCTTTCTATAACTTTGCAGTCTATTGAGTTGCCTACTTTTTCATTTAATATTGCTTATATTGTTTTAATTTGCTATTTTAAAACTTGTTCAGTCTTTTTGTTAACATTTCTTTTTCACACTTTGATCTGGTTTGATTTTAGCACTTTATAACTGTTTATTATTTTCCTCCTACTGATTCTATGCTGGTAGTACAAAAAACAGCTTGAGAACAATCCCTGAGTTCAGAAACAGTGGTAAGGAAACCTTGCTCTATAATTTGCTTTTAGTGGGGCATCTCAGCGCCTCATCCAGGAATGAATCTCTGACTCCAAAAGTCTCCTGTGAAACCAGATTCTTTATGCTTTTCCCTCAGAATAACTATACGTTTGCAAACATCAGCTATATTTGGGCAGTTAAAACCAATAGTGCTGTTTCAAATTGGTGATATGTCATTGCAGCAACAGGACACCTGAGCACCAATAGTACTCAGCTGTTATCTGATAAAGTTTCAGGTAATAGTTTCTATGTGTGACAGTATTAAGTACCATACTTTTTACATAACCTTCCCACCCTCCATATCCCAAAGGGCTTTCTCCAATGAAATGTAAGCTGTCATGATAAAAAATTAGTTTGGAATATTTAACAGCTCCAGTCAGAAGACAGACTTGTGATCAAATATATATATATATATATATATATAATCAATGAATCAATTCAAATGGAAAGGTTTAAAAAAATTTTTATACACACAGGTGGAAATGGAGTTTTAAAAAATGTTAACCTTGGTGAAAGAAAATAGGAATATTGAGTATTGAAGGGGTCTTGAAAAGCATACATATTACGAAAAACAGGGTTTCAAATCAACCTGTAAAAATGCTATTTAAAAGGAAATAGATAAAGACAATTTGGGGACCATTTTTCCTGTAAAGGAAGGAGTAAGTGTGAATAGAGTAATAACATGTATTAGTTTTCCACACCAGCTTTTTAATTGCATTTCATGTTGTGGATGCCTGATGAGGCTACAATCATTTCTCATATTTTCCCAGGGATATTGTGGAAGCCATAAGTAAAGGTCACCTTGCCACACATTCAGATATGATTCTTACAGCTCATTAGTCTTCCTCTACGAAATATTTTCAGCACAGACAATATTTCATGCTCTATGCAGTTTATCAGGGGTATTGTTGCTCTTTAATGTGTATTTGCTAGATCTGAACTTTTGTCTTTGGCCAGTCCCACATGGAATGTACTAATAAAAAGTATAACCACTTAGAATACCTAAGATTATAACTTGACTTATAAAATTTTGTGTCTCCAAGGAAAGAGTACCATTTAAAACACCTTAAAAGTTTTTCTCTTACTGAAGTTTATATTTATGTTTAATGTTAAGTCCTAAGACTGTAGCTGCTTCTTATGTTTTTTTGGTTTTTTTTCTAAGATTTACTTCTTTTTGTTGAAAAGTCAGATCTACAGAGAGAAGGGAAGACAAGTGGTCCTAACGGCCAGTGTTTTTGGGTCATCTTCTACTACTTTCCCAGGCCATAAAAGCAGGGAGCAGGAAGGGAAGTGGAGCAGCCGGTATACGATCTAGTGCCCATATGGGATCCCGGCACATGCTAGACAAGCACTTTAGCCAATAGGCTACCATGCCAGGCCCTTCTTCTTATCTTCTTTATCCAATCTATATCTAATAAACTCTGAATTTAAGCATGTTCCATAGAGACAAATTGATATTTTCAGGCAAAGTTTACATTATAAGTGATTTTTGTGATACTAAACACACCAATATCTTCTTATATTTTTTGTATAATTTATGGAGTCTCACATTTGTGTTACATTTGGATGAAAATGTACTTGGAATTTAGCCAAGGATATGTAAAGAACTGATAATATAAGGGTGTTCCAAAAGATCACGGAAAAGGCATGCTGTGAAAAAACTTGTATAGATTTTGGGGAAAAAAGTTGTGGAAAAATTCCATTTTCCACAAACTTTGGAAGCATTTCCATATAAATATTTGATTCGAATAATAATAAGCCTCCTTTAGTTATAACCAATGCCTACAGTTATCAAAGCTGGAATCTCTTGAAGAGTTTAAACAACAGGGCCAAGCACAATGGCTCAGTTGGCTAATCCTTCCGCCTACAACACCAGGATTTCATGTCCAGGTTGCTTTACTGTCTATTTAGCTCCTTGTTTGTGATCTGAAAAGCAGTGGAGGATGACCCAAAACCTTGGGATTCTGTATGAACACGGGAGACCGGGAAGAGGCTCCTGGACCCTGGCATCAATTCACTTCAGCTCAGGCTGTCATGGCCATTTGGGGAGTGAACACCAGGTTGAATATCTTTTTGTCTCTCCTTCTCTTTGTAAATCTGCCTTTCAAAAGTATAAATCTTAAAAGAAAAGTAGAACTTGAACAACAGGAGAAAAATAAAACCTACTATCAAGACTTTCACAGTAAAATGAGAGAAAACATTTTTCTCTAAAATGGTGTGTTTCTCTGGTCTAGTATACATTTAGGTATTATCTTGGGTATTTCTAAATTTGCTCTTTTGATCTTCACTGTAACTGCCTTTGGACAAGACTTCACTTCTCTCCAGAATGTGTTTGTTCTTGTGGCCGATGCCTTAGTGAGGTTTCTTCATGAACGCTTCCTCAGTCTACTTCCTCTATTGGCCTCCCATCCTCAATGCCCTGTGGAATTACTCTTCACATCTCTTCATCATTTCCCCATAAAATGCTCTAACACAAATCACATCAAGCTGAAATTTCATGCTTCCCCTCTCTCTGACCTAACAGCAAAATGCTCTGAGGGCAGATATTCTGTTTTTACACATGCAAGTTCCTTGCCTCCCACTACTGCATTTGATTCATCACTCAAATATTCAAAGACTAACAATTCATTCTCTCTCTGCCAGTACTTGAGTTCAATATCTAAAGTTTAACTTTCTTCTAGGAAATGTTAAATAGAATGTGTAAGAGGCAGTTGATTTGGACTGAGCTCCTGCAACAGTTCTGATAGACCAAAATTGAGTCACTCGTGCTCATATTTCATACCACTAAGCTGAAACTAGGCTGTATATCTGATATCTAGAGAAATCAAGAAAGAGATGAAAGTTAAATATTCAAATAGGTCTTTTTAGCTGGTGTGATGAGATTCCCCTTTGTTTAACCTTTACAAGGAAAGTAACTTTGAAAGAACCAGTCCATTTTTTATTCTGTTTGGCTTTCTTCAGTACTCTTCTGTGTCTAAAACCTACCTCCTCCCCTCAGTTGTAACACCCATTCAATTTTATAAGAATAAGATATTGGCTGATCCTCGAATAATAAATCCAATCAAAATTTGTTCTGATTTTGTTTTTCAACAGATGACATCTTTGACTTGCCAGCAAGATTGTGCAATTCTTGTATCTAGCTTTGTCAGTGGTCTCAATCTTTGGAATACATCCATCCTGTCCCTGGCATCCTCCAGCAGACAGTGGGCTAAGAGCTGAGTCTCCTTAGAATTCTGCCTCTGTCTGACTGGTAACTGAAGTCTTGTGTGACGTCTTCTGCTGCTTTTCCCAAGTCATTAACAGGAAGATGGCCTATAAAGGGAATGATTAGGACTATAACCAATGTCCCTTTGTGATGCCTGTGTCACAGGTGCCAGCTTTATGTGCTGTGCTACAACACTGGCCCCGCCATTCGCTTCTTTTTAAGATTTATTTTATTTTATTTAAAGATTTATTTATTTTTATTGGAAAGGCGGATATACAGAGAGGAGGAGAGAGAGAGGAATATCTTCCGTCCAAAGGTTCACTCCCCAAGTTACCGGAACGGCTGGTGCTGCGCTGATCCAGAGCCAGGAGCCAGGAGCTCTTCTGGGTCTCCCACATGGGTGCAGGGTCCCAAGCCTTTGGGCCATCCTTAACTGCTTTCCCAGGTCACAAGCAGGGAACTAGATGGGAGGCTGGGTTGCCGGAATTAGAACCGGTGCCCATATGGGATCCCGGCACGTGCAAGGCAAGGACTTTAACCACTATGCTATCATGCCGGGCCCTAAGATTTATTTTATTTTTTATTGCAATGTCGTATATACAGAGAGGAGGAGAGACAGAAGGGAAGACCCTCAGTCCAATGACTATCTCCCCAAGCGACTGCAATAGCCAGTGCTAACCCCATCCAAAGCCAGGAGCCAGGAACCAGGAACCAGGAGCTTCCTCCAGATCTTCACACGGGTGTAGGATCCCAAGGCCTTGGGCTGCCCTTGACTGCTTTCCCAGGCTATAAGCAGGGAGCTGGATGAGAAGCAGGGCTGCCGGGATTAGAACCAGTGCCCACTGTGGCAATAGCTTTGGGACTGCAGGGAACAACAGTGAACTGCGCATGTGCTGATCTCGTAAGAACTTGCTGAGGTCCGAGATTGCACTGGTCCCACAGGAAAATAATACTGACTGTGTCATCGTACGGGTCAAAATAGGTCCGTGTGGCACCCAGACCTAATGTCCAACAGGTTCCGACAAGGTCAGCGCCACCAACAACCTAATTATATAGGATACCTGGTGTCTCTCTAATCCTGGGACCTGCTCCAACCGGAAGTGGGAGAAAGGTTGCAGAGACAACGGTGCAGCCTCACCACGGTATCACAGGAGGAAGAGAGTGGTGAGCCAAGAGCTGGGGCTGTGGAACCACGGTGGAAATCTGACATAAGAACCCAGACCTGGAACTCGCTGGAGGTTGTGCCACAAGTGGCTGCAAGCAAAGAGTTGTGTACCAACTGCAATAAGTAAAATTGCATTGTAGACCTGTGGGTGGCACAGCTTAGAAACCTACCCCAAGGAGAAGACTCTGCTAACCAAAAGTACAATGACCAAGAGCAAAAGAAGAGACAAAGGCACAATGAATATTGCCAAAAACTCTCCTGCAAGGGAGCAAAACCATATGCCAATCTCAGAGTTAACTGAGGAAGACATTGAGAAAATGGGGCACACAGAATCCATAAGACTCATTTTAAAGATTCTGATCAACAATGAGAAGCTCATGCAAGAGTTCAAAGAATTTAAGGCAGCAATAAAGCAAGTCAAGGCTGGTATATCAGAAATTAAGAACACAGTAGAGCAAATTAAGAGTACAGTGGAGAGTCTCCAAAATAGAATGAAGCAAGCAGAAGAAAGAATCTCAGAATTGGAAGGTATTTCCTGTCACCAGGGGGAAGCAAACAAAAAGCTGGAAGCAGTTCTGGATCAGGCCAAAAAAAGTATTCAAGAATTGAAAGACACTATTAAGAGGCCAAATCTAAGAGTTGTGGGAGTCCCAGAAGGTGCAGAAAGAGAAGCTGAGTTTGCAAATGTATTTAATGAAATAATGAAGGAAAATTTCCCTAATCTGGAGAAAGAATTGGGAAACAAGTTCCAGGAGGGGCACAGAACTCCCAACAGGCTTGACCAAAAGCGATCTTCACCACGACATATGATCATCAAGCTCTCTTCAATTGAACATAAGGAAAAGATCCTTAAATGTGCACATGAAAAAAATCAATTGACATATAAAGGAAAGCCAATTAAGCTTACAGGAGATCTCTCACAGGAAACTCTACAGGCCAGAAGAGAATGGAGTGACATATTCCAGATTCTAAAAGAAAACAATTGTCGGCCCAGGATAACATATCCAGCAAAGCTTTCTTTTGTCTTTGAAAATGAAATAAAATTCTTCCACAGCAAAGAAAAGCTAAAAGAATTTGCCTCTTCCAAACCTGCCCTACAAATGATACTTCAAGATGTTCTCTTGCTAGAGAAGAGGAATAGCACCTACCCAAACCAAAGGCTAACGAAGAACATCCCAGTAAAATGACAACAGAAGACTAAATCAATGAACAACCCATTGCTAAAATGACAGGACCAAAGTACCATCCATACATGTTAAACTCTGAATGTAAATGGCTTAAGCTTAATCAAACATCATAGAGTAGTACACTGGATTAAAAAACAAAACCCATCTGCTTATTGTCTGGAGGAGACACACTTCAACAAAGATTAGCAGAAACTATATCACATGGGTTTTGTTACTCTCTGTTAGTTTCATCTCTTCAAAACACTTCCTTCGGATTAAATCATTCAATGACTCGTATATCATACGGTAGCATCATTTTCTTCAAGAAGGTTCTTGATTTTCATTTCTTCAGCTACACATTAGTCATTTAATAGAATGTTATTTAACTTCTTGGTGTTGTTAATTTCTTTTTTCTTCCTGTTGTTGATTTTGTTTTGTGGCTCTTCGTTTAAGGGGATGTATAGTGGCTGTGTAATGGAGACTGTCATATCTAGTAACATGTCATTTAACTTCAGGCATTGTAAATTTCTATTTATTGATTTTGAAACATGACTTTTCATTTAAGGGGATGTACAGTAGTTGTGTAATGGAGACTGTCATATCTAGTAACATGTCATTTAACTTCATGGCATTGTAAATTTCCTCTTTTCTTTCTATTGTTGATTTTGAAACATGACTTTTCATTTAAGGGGATGTATAGCAGCTGTGAAATGGAGACTAACATTCAGATGTGAGGATGTAGTGTGGTGTGCATTTCTGCTTCCAGACAAAGATGGACTTACATTGAAACTGTTTACTATATCTTGACAATAGGATTCTGGACTCTCTGCCATTGTCCATGCCCGCAATGATGGACATATGACTGAGTATGAAGAACTATATGTTAGTAATGATATAGAGGAACTGGGGGTGGAGGGAACTGGGGAGGGGATAAGGGAATATGAAACTGTACTATAAAATAATAATAATAATAATAATAATAATAATAATAAAATGTATAAAAAAGAAGAACCAGTGCCCATATGAGATTAGAACCAGTGCCCATATGAGATCTCGGTGTGCCCAAGGTGAGGACTTTAGCTGCTATGCTAGGCCGCTGTGCTGCTCCCCGCCATCCAATTTTAAATCTGAGGTTTTAATAACAAGTCATAAGTGTTCCTAATTTGGATACAACCTTCTATCAGATATATATGTTTCAAATTTTGGCTTGTTCTTTTGTTTTTTGACAATGTCTTTGAAGCCTAGATAATACTCATTTTAATAAAGTTCTATGAATTACCTTTATGGTCAGTGTTCTTTATGTCTTCCCAAAGAAATTTTTGCATATATCAAATTTGTAAACACTTATTTCATGCTTTTTGGTTGAAGTTTTATAGTTTTAGCTTTAATATTTAGGCTTGTTATACACTTTAAAGCATTTATTATGTATGTGTAAGATAAGCATCAAGTTTCATTCTTTTTTTTTAGAAGTATCTTGTTATTTCAATATCATTTATTGAAAGAATTCTTTTAATGTGTTACATTGTTGCCTATACAGGAAATCAGTGGGGCCTGGCGTGGTAAGCCTAGTGGCTAAGGTATATCTGCCTTTTCAATAAAAATAAAATAAATCTTTTTTTTTTAAAGATTTATTCATTTTATTACAGCCAGATATACACAGAGGAGGAGAGACAGAGAGGAAGATCTTCCGTCCAATGATTCACTCCCCAAGTGAGCTGCAACGGGCCGATGCGCGCCAATCAGATGCCGGGAACCAGGAACCTCTTCCGGGTCTCCCACGCGGGTGCAGGGTCCCAATGCATTGGGCCATCCTCGACTGCTTTCCCAGGCCACAGGCAGGGAGCTGGATGGGAAGTGGAGCTGCCGGGATTAGAACCGGCGCCCATATGGGATCCCGGGGCTTTCAAGGCGAGGACTTTAGCCGCTAGGCCACACCGCCGGGCCCAAAAATAAAATAAATCTTAAGAAAAAAAAAATAAAGAAAATAAGTGGACCAATATGTGTGGTTCTACTTCCAGGATTTTTTCATATTTCATTCATCTGTATGTATGTATTTAACAATACCTTACCATTTTGGTTACTGTAGTATTGAAACCTCCAACTTTGTTTTCTTTGAAATTATGTGTATGTTCTCAGCCCTTCTCAGTTTAAACTTCAAAAGTCTGCTGGGATTCTGACCAGCATTGAATTGAATCTATAGATCAGCTTGGGGAGAATTAATAACCTTAATTGTGTGAAGAGAGTGGGTCTGTATGCATTTTCTTTATCTCCTTTAATTTCCTTGTTTTGAATTCTGTGTGGCTCAATCCAGATGATCATATCATGTTTTGTCCTTTATTCTAATCTTTTTAAATCAGCAATCACATATATATATGAAATACAGTAGAATATTTCAATGTAAGTAAACCATGTATACCACTCAAATCAAAGCAATCAATGTTTTCCTCACCCAATTGCCATTCTATACCTGGAAACTTTAGAATCCTCTTCCTGCATTCATTCCTAAGATGTATAACAGGTCATTGTGAACTACAGCTGTCTGTGCTACAAGGTATTTTACCTCTCATTTTCTTGCTATTCTTGCTAAGAATTTTACTAACATTTAGAGAAAATTGACTTTAATCATTATATCTGGTTAGCCTTCTGTTTCCTGAATTTAGCTCTCTGTTGTACCTTTTATTCCACCTGTGTTCGGTTTACTATTTACATTTACTTTTCAGTTCTTAAAATAAAACATTGGAAATTATTGACTTTATACAGGCTATGAAGATTATTTACATCCTAGAAACTTAAGCACGTTGTATTTTCATTGATACTTTGAACAAATTTTTTCATTTTTCCTGTGATTTTTTATTCAAATATATGTTGTATAATTTCCAAACTTTTTGAGATTTTTGCCTTATTTTATTAATTATTTATTCTACTTCCATTGCACTAAGTGACAATGTCCTGAAATATTGCACTGAAATTTGTCCCATGGGCCAGTGCAAGATTGGTTATTTTGGCAGCTTTTCATGTGTATGTTAGAACTTTTAAATGTAAGGGTTGTATGCATTAGACAAAGCTGCTCAATTTTGTTGTTTAGATTTTGATTATTTGACTTTTATCTCCATTTATTTTGAAAGTTTCTAAAGAATCTAACCATAAATGTGGAATTTGTTATCTTTTTATCTTTCAGTTTTACGTTATAAATTTTGAGTCTTTCTTATTAGGCTCATATCAGTGTAGGAACTTTATGCCTTGTAGGTGAAAAACTGCTTAATTACTGTGTAAATACATGATGTCTACTTTTCCTGATATTAATTTAGTCACTCCTTTTCATTGTATAATTTTCACATTAATTTATTTTCTAACAGCGTATAATAAGGTATCATTTATATACCGAGTTGGGCTTTTTCTTTATGTCTAAAAGTCTTTCTTCAATAAGATGCTGAACTCGCTACCATTGTCTGTACCTGCAATGTCAGCATACACTTAAATAGCAGAATAATGGACTTATGACTGCTTATGAAGAACTATGCTATCAAAATAATATAGGTAAATCAGTGTGGGGTAAGGAATAGTAGAAGGGAGTAAGAGAAATCCAGGGCCTTTGGAATAATAAACTAAAATTTAAAAACAATTAAAACTGAAAGTGTTTGGATATTCATTCATTTATAGTTACTCTAATTATTGATATAGTTGAATTTCTCTGTTGTTTTTTTTTATGTCTTCTTTCCAGTTCATCAAACTTTATAATGCTCTATTTTTATCTCTTTGGTAGCTTCATAACGATATCTCTTTTATTTTTTTATAGGCATCTATATGGCTAACAACAATACACATCTTTAACTTGCTAAAATTGATTGAGCATTTATATCGTCTCTCTTTATACTTTAACTGGAACATTTTACATTTGAGATTTCAGCCTTCTCATTTATAACTGCTCCCCAATTCACAAATAGGATGATTTCAAAACAGAGAAATTCAGTTTACTCAATTATTCAATCTTTGCACAGATGCAATCATAGCTTCTACTTTGTAACATTTTAGTTAATTTGACTTTAAAAATGCTTTATTGGAATAAAGTATATATACCAAGAAATGCAAATAAATATATAGATAAATGAGTTTTTTCCTCTTATTACATTCATATCCAACACCATAATTAAGAAAAAATATTACTAATATCCCAGGAATCTTCAAAATTTCTCCATTTCCTTTTTAAAAATGTCTAACATCCAGTTTTTATACTGTTAGTACATTAAATGCCACAAATCTAAGACAATGATGTAATTTTCTTTTCTTTTTTTTTGGAAGGCTTATTTCACTTAACTCTAATTGCATCCATGTTGCTGTGTGAGAATTTTATTCTCTTGTATGTCTGAATATTATTTCATCGTGTTTATACAATACATTTCCATTTCCATCATGTGTAAATATAGCACATTGAGGGTGATTGTGTAACTTATCTGTTGTGATTTGAGCTGCTGTAAACATGGGAAAGCCAGATTTTCTTTCATGTGCTCTTTTCATTTCCTTTAAATATAATCCCAGTAGTGCGATTGCTGGGTCAAAGGGTAAGTCTATTTTTAGTTTTCTGAAATTCTCTACACTGTCTTCCACAATGGTTGTAGTAATTTGCATTCCCACCAACAATGTTTTAGGGTGCTTTCTCTACAGACCCTGACGAGCATTTATTATTTATTTATTTATTTATTTTGGTATAATAGCCATTTTATTTGGGGTCAGGTGCTACCTCATTGTATTTCACATTTGCATTTCCCTAGTAGCTGCTGATCCTGCTCGTTCTTTCATGTGTCTATATTGGCCAGCTGTCATCCATTCTTTGAGAAATGCCTGATCATATCCTTTACTTGTTTCTTAATGTGAATGTGCATTTTGTTGTTGCTGAGATATTTTTTTTACCTCCTCATCTATTTTGGATAGTAACCATTTATTTGCTGCACAGTTAGCAAGTGTTTGTCTCAGTCTGTTAGTTGCTTCTTCATTATTTCCTTTGCTGTACAAGGGTCTCTAAGTTTGATGAAATTCCATTTGCTAATTTTTGCTTTGACTGCCTGTGTTCTGGAGCCTTGTATCTATGAACATACAGTCTTTCACCTGATCATCAGTTACATTTTATGCACCTTATGAGAAGAAAACAAGCCTAATTTTTATAGTTACTCACTTATTTGCCATTTCTAGTATGTCCCAATACTTCTTATCGATCCAAGTCTCTCCAGAATATCATTTCCTTTGGCTACAGTGATCCATCAGAATTCAGTAGCTTGCTGATGGAAAACTGTCTCATTTTATTGATCTGAAAGTGGATGTTGACCTTGTTCTAGAAGAACTGAATATTGGATTCTCTATTTTGTTCAAGAAGGCCATGTTACAAAACTGTGCATGCACGGAGCTGGGAGGGAACTCATTTCTGACACAGTGAACTGCAACAACGTGGCATCCTACAGTTTCCACCCAAGACAGGTCTGGTAGCCCTCAGACCTGACAGCCAGCAGATCAAGAACTCTAGTAGTGGCACATCAGGTGCCATTTCTTACAGTGTGTCAAAGAATTTAAGACTGCAGGGGACAACAGTGAGCTGAGCATGCACTGAGCTTGGCGAGAACTCACTGAGCTCAGTGCATTGCACTGGGCCCACAGGGAAATAATTCTGACTCTGGTATTATACGGGTCAAAATAGGTCCATGTGGCCCTCAGACCTAATAAACTAACAGGTCCCGGCAAGATGAACATCACCAACAATCTAGCTATCTAGGACACCTGGTATCTCCGTAATCATGGGGCCTACTCTAACCAGAAGTGGGAGAAAGGTTGTTCGGAAAGCGGTGCAGCCTCAGCATGGTATCATGGTATCATAGGAAATGGTGCCAGGAGCTGGGGCTACGGAGAACATGGTGGAAATCTAACATAAGAACACAGACCTAGAACTCACTGTAGGGAGTGGCACAACTGACTGCAAACAAACAGCCATGTACCAACTGCAATAAATAAACTGGAACTGTATTCCAGCTTAGGGTGACACATCTTAGAAACCTGCCCCAAAGAGAAGAATCTGATAATCAGAAGTACAATGACCAAGAGTGAAAGAAGACACAAAGGCACAGTGAATATTACTGAACATTCCCCTGCAAAGGAACAAAACCCTTTGCCAACCTCAGAGTTAACTGAGGGAGACAGTGAGAAAATGGGAGATACAGAATTCAAAATACTTGTTATAAAGCTTCTTATCAACAAGGAGAAGCACGTAAAGCAGGCATTCAAGGCATTCAAGGAATATGTCACATTTGGAAGTGAATCAAATGAAAGCTGATATATCAGAAATGAAAAATACAGTGGAGCAAAGGAAACTACAGTGCAGATGCTTGGATTCGCTAGCGCATGATGGGAACTGGTTCAGGTTGCTCCGCCCCTGACCTGTGCCAAATGTATGACTGTGGGTACCTTTCCCTAACCTGGTCTGGGCTGCTCCTTATCATGGTTTTTGCACTCACCTGCAGGGACTGTGTCCTGCCAGAGGAGTTGCCCAGGCTCCTCCATCAGAATCTCTATCCATGTCAGATCTTGCACATACCGGTGGATTCATGGGTCAGCCCTACCTAGGCCATCTTCTGTCCTGGCAGGAACAGAGGCCTTTACTGACTGGCCTTCAACCCATTCTGGTTCTTACTGTTGGATGTTTTAGCCCAGCCAAGACCCATCTACACCCAGATACAGCTCATCCAGACAGAGACCGAGCCTAATCTGTTCTACACCTACCCTGTGCTTCAGAGTACCAGATGGTGCTGGAGTCTAGCCCAACTCGGAACACCCAGTCTCAGTCCACACTTGTGCCAAAGACACTGCAGCCATATCCAGACCAGAACAAATCCCCCACTCCAGCCCCCACACTCTGGCCCCCACACTTAGCAGTGGGAACGACCCAGCCAAGGTGTCCTCTTAGCTCCCCAACCAGGCCAGCCACAGATCACTGCCAGTGGTTGCGCTGACCCTTCTTGGCACAGCTCCCCACTTGTCTTGGTCTTTACTTTCAATGCTGTGTCCAGCCTCCCTGGCTCATGCAAACCAGCCAGTGTAAGAGTCTAGCTGGGCATGACCTGTGCTCCGTCCTGATTTCTGTTCTTGCTCGTGAGCTAAGTTCTGCTCGGCCCTGCCTGGTCCGCCCCCTTCCATAACCAATCCACAATTTAGCCAGCCTTTGGAGCTACTATACCCAGCTTGCCCAACCCCAAGGCCTTGACCATGTGATCATCAGTGAGAGTTGTAACCCACTAGGGGAGTTTCCCAAGTTCCTCCAGTTGACCCACTCCCAGACCTAGATCTCATACTTGCCAGAGGGTATTAAAGCAGTGCCCAGCATAGTCTGCCCTTCCATTTTGGCCTTGTATGAGCTGATGAACGTTGCAGCTCGGCCCACCCCACACCCTGTTTTAGGATGCACATTTGGGTGCTACTGCTTTGACCTGTCTAGACTGTTGTCAGTTCCTTTACCCATTAGTGATGGCAGGTTACATGGTCACACATAGCTCAGCCCATCATCACCCTAACTCTTGAGCTAACCAGTGGGACTTGTATTTCCACCACAGAATCTACCCCCAGACCTGGTTCTCTTCTGTACTTGTTAGTGTCATGACCCTGTCTAATCTGACCCATCCTCTCTTCCAACACTCTGTCAGGTACTGTTACCTAGCACTGCCAGACAGGCCCCCAGCCAGAACTTTCATGTCAACTAGCATGTGGCAGACAGAGATGCTCTATGCTAACAGCCTATCTGAGGACTCCCATGTGGGCTGATGAATCAGTCTGGCCAAAATGGATGTTTCATTGGCATTCCTTTATATGTCAATCGATTTTTTTCATGTACATTTAAAGATCTTTTCCTTATATTCAATTGAAGGAGCTTGATTATTATGTGTTGTGGCGAAGATCTCTTTGGGTCAATCCTAATTGTAATTCTGTGCCCCTCCTGTATTCTGTTTCCCAATTATTTTTGCAGATTAGGGAAGTTGTCCTTTATTATTTCATTGAATACAACTTTAAACCTAACTTCTCTTTCTGTGCTTTCTAGAACTCTCATAACTTTTATATTTGACCTTTTAATAGTGTCACTTAATTTTTGAATATTTTTCTTAGTTTGACTCAATTCCTCTTCTAGTTTTTTGATTGTTTCACCATTGTGGCAAGAAATATCTTCCAATTCTGAGGTTCTTTCTTCTGCCTCCTTCATTGTATTATTGAGAATTTCCACTGAATTTTTATTTTGCTCCGTTGTGTCCTTCATTTCCAATAATTTGACTTAATTTTGTTTCAGTGTTGCTATTTTCTTTGTGCTGCATTGCTTAAATTCCTGCATGTTTTTCTTGTTGTTGATAAGAAGGTATATAGCAAGTTTTTAAAGTTCTTCATCCCCCATTTCCTCGATGTCTTCCTCAGTTAACTCTGAGGTTGATAAAGGGTTTTGCTCCTTTGCAGGAGAATCTTCAGTAATATTCATTGTGCCTCTGTCTCTTCTTTTGCTCTTGGTCATCGCTGTTCTTATTATCAGATTCTTCTCCTTAAGGCAAGTCTCTAAGCTGTGTCACCCACAGGTCTGCAATTCAATTTTTTTGATTGTGGTTGGTACATGGCTCTTTGTTTGAAGTCACTTGTGCCACTGTCTCCAGCGAGTTTCAGTTTTGGGCTTTTGTGTTAGGATTCCACCATGGTTTGTGTTAGGATTCCACCATGTTCTTGGTAGCCCCAGCTCCTGGCTCACCACTCTCCATCTTCTGTGATCCCATGCTGAGGCTGCAGCATTGTCTGTACAACCTTTTTCCCACCTCTGATTCAAACATCCCCAGGAGTAGGGAGACACCAGGTGTCCTAGGTTGTTGGTGGTGCTGATCTTGCCAAAACCTGTTGGCTGTTAGATCTGAGGGACACCTGGACCTGTTTTGGCCTGTACAATGCCAAGTTTGATATTATTTTGATGTGTAACCAGTGCAATGCACTGAGCTGTTAGTGATTTCACTACCAACTCAGCGCATGCTCAGCTCACTGTTGCAGTCTCAAAGCTTTTGACACACCGTATAGAAAGGCGCCAGATGTGCCACTGGTGGAATTCTGGATCCACTGGCCATTATGTCCAGGAGCCACCCAGACCTATTTTGGATAGAACCTGTGGGATGCCACATTAGTGTAATGTGCTTAGCCAGAAATGAGTTCACTCCCAGCATAGTGCATGCACAGTCCCGTCCCACAGCCTTTGCCTCCCTATACAAGATGTGTCCGTTGCAGCTCTAGTGGGGGGTCTGGACTATGAATCTACCTTGTTCCTATACCGCCTATTTGGAATCTGCTGCTCCATCTCTGCAGCTGATCAAGTCAAACAAATCAGCAGGACAGGCAGCTCTTTGCCTTGGTTCCCTTCCAGAGCTCCTGGTGAACTCCCCTTCCCACCTGGCTGCTGGTGGAGCTCTGAACACTGGTGGAACTCAGATCGCTGCTCACTGACTTCCACTGGGGTTTCTTGTCACTCCCACACAACACTGTTGTCTCTGTTGCTTTCCCATGTCCGTCAGTCTCCAGGTGCGCCTCTGCTGCTGGCCTGTGCTCTCCTAGTTCCTAGAGTGAACCCTCTCTGCTTCACCCTGGCTAATGGTTCTCTCTGGTCTGAAGATAGAGCCAGCAGAGTATCATCCCGATCAATTAAAAGCCCCAACATAACATCAGCAACAATTTATAACGTTATGGAATTAGTTCTCAATCTGTTTAAATGTGTCCATACCCTATTCTGCCATCTTGATCCTCCCTATTTTTTTTTATAGTTTGCATGTGACTAGCTGTATTTATAAAGGCAACTTTCAACTCCATGTATATTGAAGCCATTATCATAACCATCTTTGGTTTAGTATATTATCTCTGTTTTATTTTGTTTTTATAATACTGTACTGCTTCTTTGTATTTACGGAGCTATTTGTTGAACTGGTTACTCAAAATAATACATTTAAGAGATCCTATATTCTGTTATTTTTCTCCAATTATGTTGATTATCATTTTTTAACCACAAGCGCAATTATTTTGAGCTAAATATAAGTCTTAGATGATTCTCTCAGATGTAGGTACAAACTCACAAACTTTCAGAACGACCCCTTCATAAGATTCCGGTACCCTGCTCTACTTGGGCCCTTCTTTCCAATGCACATTTCTTACATACCTGATGCTTAAGATATCCAAGATACCCTGTTCCCCACACTGTGTCTAGCTCAGTCTGACTAGTGATCTATGCCAGGACCCTTGCTTTTTGCTGAGCAATTCAAAAATTGTCCATAATTAAAGGTTCAGGTGAGTGATCTGTCTAAGTTTGTGAGAATTCCTTCTTCTGGAGTCATAATCCTCTGTTGTCTGTTGCCTCCTGCATGGAAACATCTCACTCCTGTATTTGTCTAATATTGCAGATGCTTATTGCAGTGGAGTTAACCTGGTAATCACATGCTACTCATAGCTGCAAAGGGAAAGTTCCACTCCACTAGTGTTTTTCCTTTTTGCCCAATGGCACTTATGACCTTTGAGCATATTAGATTGTTTATGTCTCAAAATGTAATGGGTGATTGTCTGCCTCAACCCACCACTGCCAGAATGTAATTCCCGTAAGAGACATTTGGCTATTTATCAATATCTGTCAAGCACCAGGAAATGTGATGAGCACACAGCTAATGCTTAAACAGTATTTGTTAAAAGAATGACTATATTGTCTTCACCATTTTACAGATAAAAAATCTTAGATTCAAAGA
Organism: Ochotona princeps; assembly: GCF_030435755.1. Lineage (NCBI taxonomy): Eukaryota > Metazoa > Chordata > Mammalia > Lagomorpha > Ochotonidae > Ochotona > Ochotona princeps. The sequence continues at coordinate 27,981,808 of NC_080832.1, read as the reverse complement.
TTGCATATATGTATATTTTACATTTTTTATATAGTTGGTAAGTGGTTAAGTGTGTTTTTCCATTTGTTTTCAAACCTCAGACTCAAAAGACCATGCTGTCCCCATAGCACCATTCTTCTTGCATTGCCTTGGCTTCTAAGTGAGAGAAGGGCAAAGAGGAATGGAGGAAAAGAAACACAGTTATCCTCCCAAGCAGATGCTTTGTTCTGTGTGCAGTATTTTACCCAAATGATGAATCCATGGTTGTGGGTGTACATGTTAGTGACTTTGGAATATGTGAGTCCATAATGTAGTTTATTTATCAGTTGTTTTCAATATCAATGAATGGTTTTTTAATGTGAAATTGAACTATAAATATATCACCAGTCATTAAATTGGGAGCAAGTAATAATCTGAGGGTTTGGGGGTTTATTTGCTCCTTTTAAAAATAGCTTAAATAAGAGTGAGGAAAAAGTACAATATAGCCTATCAAGATCAAATCTGGTAATTCATAGACAACAGACTCAAAGCGGCACGAAACAATAGTAAAACTACTACACCAATGCATGAGGGGGGAATCGGGTGCGATCCCGACAACCTCTTAACAGGAGGTCATGTGCATGGAGCAGGGGGGCACTCCAGAGTGGAGCAGGTGGTAAGAAGGAAGCTTGGATCCCAACCATGAAGACTCCCAGACCTTCACCACAGACTATTAATACGAACAACAAGGACTATATCCCAACTGCCAAGGAGGCTACAGGGAATTGGATGCCCTCGGAGGCCGAGTACTCTGAGGTCAACCACCCCAAACCGGAGCTTCCGCAAGGGATGGAAGAAGTCCAAACACTACCGTGCAGAAACCAACGCCATCGGAAAGACAACCAGAAGCCCTGAGCGGTCGGCAGAAACAGAAGAACAATAAACGTCCTTCGGGACCAGGGAGGAGAGCTTTCTTTGGTCCGAGCCTGGCTCCACCTCTGGACCCCCGCCCTCCTTCGCAATGACCATCGGGATCGCTCCGAAAACCCCTCATAGCAAACAAACAATCATACAAACTAAAAAAAAAAACCTAAAATAAATAGACAAACAACAAAAAGTAGAGCTTGGAATCTGACAGGAAAGAGCTGGCGCGGACTGGCTCATGCCTCGCTGGGTGGGACACAAAGATTAGTCACTCCTCACCATGGTGTTGAGGATTTTCCTGCACACCCCCCCCAAAAAAATGTTCTGCACCTTAATTGTCGGCAGATGTCTTGTTAGAGTTACAAGCCAGTCTAGATTATCCTAAAATCTGCCAAGATCAGCAAATCATACTTCAACACAACAAATGGCTAAATACTAAAATGAAATAGACACGAGACAGCTGAATGGTACCTTATAGCCATTTTAAGGTATATAGCAGCCGGTCCTGTATATAAACTAAAGTTAAAATGTCGATGAGCTAATCATAGGTTGTGGTTAAGAACTTGCTTTTTTTTTTTTTAACATACTGGTTACTCAAAACCATGTCAATTCCATAATGTTGCAAATTGCTGTTGATGTTATATTGGGACTCTTAATTGACTGGGATGATATTCTACCAGCTCTAACTTCGGACCAGAAATGGTCTCCCCAAGAAACTGTTCAACCCATTTGGACAATAAGTAGCTGGACTCTATGCTTGGTATACGTTTGCAAGGAAAGAATCTTGATTGAATTTGAACTGTAATACTGCATCAAGGTGGAGGAATCCACCAGGGGGGAAGGGCGTGGGGAGGGGTGGGGGGATTCCCAGAGCCTATGAAACTGTCACATAATGCAAAATAATAAATAAATAAATAAATAAATAAATAGCTTAAATAATATGTGTTTATTCCCACAACTCATTGTAAATGTAAAACAAATAATAAAATTAACTGGAAAATGATTTGAAAATGATAAGCTCATGTAAAAATTAAATATTATTTATGCTATTAGAAATTGAAGTGAAAGAGTGTAACTAAAAATCATACACAGGTAGCTCTAGTAGGAAAGGAAATAACATTTACTTTGTGCCTAAATTGCACTTTGCAATAGACACAAACAAAAGAAAAGAAAAACTGTCTCTGAGTTATTTGCTTAAAATGATGCTAAGGGGCTGTAGTTGCAACACAGTGATGTTTACACCTCCTCTTGCAACACTGGCATCCAGTGTTATAGAGGACCAGCTGTGCTTCTTTCTATTTAGCTTCCTGCTAAATGCTTGAGAAGGCAGCAGAAAGTGGTCCAAGTTCTTGGGCTCCTGACAGCCAGATGGATGATTCAGAGTGCGTTCCTGGGTCCTGGCTTAAGCCTAGCATTGTGGTCTTCTGGATATCGAGCCAGGCAGTGAAAGAGCTATCTCTACTGGCCTGTCTTTCCAATAGACCACAAACATAAATTTTTTTTTTTTAAAGAATGCTGCAATTCAGTTTACTTCAAGTTTCTCAAAAATTGCAATTAAACATTTGTTCTTGGTATACTTGGTGGTTGCTTTACCAACATAACTATAGGTACATAGAAATAATTAGAATGAAAGTAAAAATCTATTGAAGAGTACAGTCTCAAAAAATAATTTAAATGTATTGCTTACAATTGTATTTACTTCTAGTTATTGTAAATTAGCGTAATATGAATAAATATATCTATCTGCCAAATTAAAAACCTTTTAGTTTTTAGGGAAAATGTTTCTTTCATACATATATGTATATATGTGTGTGTGTGTATATATATATACATACTTTTAAAAAACACACAGAGAGGGCCCGGCAGCGTGGCCTAGCAGCTAAAGTCCTCGCCTTGAATGCCCCGGGATCCCATATGGGCGCCGGTTCTAATCCCGGCAGCTCCACTTCCCATCCGGCTCCCTGCTTGTGGCCTGGGAAATCAGTCGAGGACGGCCCAAAGCTTTGGGACCCTGCACCCGCATGGGAGACCCAGAAGAGGTTCCTGGTTCCCAGCTTCGGATCGGCACGCTCCGGCCTGTTGTGGCTCACTTGGGGAGTGAAACATCGATGGAAGATCTTCCTCTCTGTCTCTCCTCCTCTCTGTATATCCGGCTTTCCAATAATAATAAAATCTTAAAAAAAACACACACACACACAGAGATATGGGGAGAGACAGAGGGAGAAATCTTCCATCTGCTTATTCTTCCCCCCAATTACTGCAACATCCAGAGGTGGGCAAGACCATAGTTCAGTTTCAAATTCAGGTTTTCCAGATGGGAAACAGGGCCAGACACTTGGGCCATCTTTCGCTGTCTTTCCAAGACTATTAGCAGGGAATTTTTATCAAAAGTGTAGCAGCTCAGACTTGAACCAAGATGTTACTGATCTGTTATGCCACAATGCTACAACCCCCTGCCCCGCCAACACATTCTTAATAATTTTCTTTATTGACAGGAATATTGCTTTGCCTGCCTGTTTTAGTAATTGCTGATTAATTCAGTTATTTTCCTCTTGATTTCTTTTCAGAAATGCAATTAGGAGCTGGTTACATGCATACTTTGTAAATCAAAAATGGTGTTGTAAATTGAAGGTACATTTACATCAAGTAGTTGTTGAGTTAATACTATATACTCCGTAATCAAACAATTACATAATTCAAGCTTTAATACATTACTTCTGGATCTCTGAGTTCATATAGTAAAGTGTTTAGACTGAATGTCTTCTTGGAGCTGTTGAGAGACGATTTTATATATATATGAAAATTGGAGAAAGGATAAGCAAAGGAAATTAGGTTATTTGTCTTAACTTGGAAATCTGTTCAGATGTTCTCTTTTAGGTATTATTGGTCCATTGCTTTTGTTTGAAAGTTCCATTACACACACAAAAAGATAATTGATGTGTGTGTATTATATATTTGGAAAATATTGTTTAGTCTCTTTCATATAACAATATATGAAATGACAGTAATAGAGAATATTCATTCTCATAAAGTTCCTTAATAGTTGGACAGGAATACCAGCATTGTGGCACAGTGGGTTAAACCACAGCTTGCAATTCCAGCATGCTTATGGAAGTATTTGTTCAAACTTGATTTCATATCCAGTTCCACATTAATGCACATGAGAAAAAAGGAGATGATGGCCCCAGACCTTGAGCCCCATCCAACCATATGTAAGATCTGAATGGAATTCCATGTTCCTGATTTTGAACTGGGCAATCTCTCAGCATTGTGGACATTTGGAGAATGAATGAGTAGATCCAATATCTATATGTTTCTCCCTCTCTCTGTAACTCTGGCTTTGAAATCATTCAACCAATCTTGTAAAAGAATATTTAAGCAGGTAGGCACCAGGCCCTGAAAGTTCTAAGTAAAACAAAACAGAGCAAAGCAAACACAGCAAACAAAAGAAAAGACCTTGCCCTTCATTGGTCCAATTTTCCTTTGATAAGACAATTTCCACTGCTTCGTAGCCACCGTTTTGGTTGTGTTTTGTCTTCATGAGAATACTGGTACAATTATGTTTCATCTCCTTTTGCAAATCTTCAAATTCTTTGAGATATTTATCTTAGTTGTTAAAATTTTCCACTGAAACTTCTACATTTGTTTTCAGGTGATCTGGATGCAACAGAAAATTTGGCCAACATTAAAAATTTCAGGCACATTTATATAAACTAAACCAACTGAAATGTCCATAGTGGTAGCTGTTGTCTTGTCTGGTAACTATTTGGGGTATATACAGAACTTTTTTTCTTTGTAAATTGCTATGGGTATGTTGCCATGGGCAGCATGAACTTCAATAGTGTCTTGTTCCTTCTTAACATGAGCTGTCCATTTCTACAATGTTGATATCTTCAGGGCGTTATCACGATGGATTTTTCTTAAAGCATTAGTGATTCTATTATTCTTCCACCCAAGTTCCACTATATCTTTGACATTTGGTCTTGCTTCCACTTTAACAGAGAAAAAGTTCCTCTGAAGGGTCTCTTTTCAAACTAATTGTCTTACCTTTCTTATAGCCTCAAACCAGATCCTATTCACATGTGTTCTAACAAATTAGTATGAGTTTCTCCTGTGCAGAAAAATTGAAATGGATAGTTTTTTTCATAAGATGCATTATCCGTGAACATTTTCAAGACTTCTGATGTATACAGTAGCATTATCTATCATTTAACATTATCTATGCCCTTTTGGGTTTATAAGCTACCACTTTGGGAGAAGTCCATGTTAACATGCAGTAGTCCCTTTAACTTCCTCTTTACCTAATGCTTCTTCATCAAAATCATAAAGTAATTTAAAAGCTTCATGTTACTTACAAATAAATACATTCCTCCAAGTATCTTAAGTAGTAAGATTACATATGTGTATGTTATGAAGATTTTAGTTACAGTTGCTCAACCTTGGATGAATGCAGCCTTCTCAGACTGCTTACAAGGCGGACAGAGATGACAATCAAATTTTACTGTTGAAGCCAGTGTTGTGGTACATCAGGTTAAACTCTGTGCTGCAATACCAACATTGCATTTTGGTGCTGGTTCAAGTCCTGGCTACTGTACTTCCAACCCATCTCCTTGCTAATGTGCCTGAGGATGTAGAGATAGCCCAAGTACTTGGGCCCAGGGCCACTCAGATGGAGTGTTATGCTTTTGGCTTTGTTGTGACCCAGCCATGGCCACTGTGCACATTTGGGAAATGAACCAGAAGATGGAAGGTTTTCTCCTCCTTTCACTCTCTTTCCACTTCAAATAAATTGAATAATAAATCATCACAATAAAAACTCTTACTTCCTGAAACAGGTCTAATCAGCCTCAGGTACATATGTATGGTTTGTTTGGGGCAGCTGAATTTGAGATACAACAGATATCCTGAGTCATCTGATATGAAGAGGTTGGCCATATTTAATTTGAAAATTAGAAACCAACATGGGCATTATTGGATCTGCATGCGACTCTCTAGAAATAAACATAGTTTTTGTTAGCAACATAAAGTAGCAAGGGATCTGGCTTTAAAAACACATCACTAGTTTTTGCTGTATTCTAAATTTTGGATGGTAGCCCAAACCCAACACTTGACTTTTCTCTTTTGGTTTTGTAACTCTTTCAGTATATACTCCAACAGGGAATATTTCTTCCAAAAGCATATACAGCTTGGTCTTCATCTAATGTTAGGCCCTCAAAGACGCTAATTCTCTTATACTTCTACCTAAGCTCTCTTATCTGTCTAGACCTGTGTCTGTTATATGAAGGCAGTACAGCGCAGACTGTTTCATGAGGCAAGAGATGCCAAACTAGCTGAATGTGTAATGGGCCAGCAGTGGATAAACATGCCTGCAGCTCTGGATAGGATTGTGAGGCGGGCTGGGTTCCATTAAGAGTAACTCTGCAAGCAATTAGCAGTGTCTGCCAATGGTGAATGCCATTAGACATGTCTGGAAGGAAAGGTATGTGCGAAGGGATTGCCTGCTGGCCACTGGCATGGTAGGCATACGTTTCATCTTTCGCTCCAGGGTTGCAGTTCTAGCCATTCTCCCTCCAGTCACTGGCCAGCAGCTGAGGCGGTGACCTGAAGGCCATAAAGCTGAGAGTGGCTTCCCCAGGGCTGGATGGAGCAGCACAAGCACCAAACTGGAGAGAAATTGGAAGCCAGCCCGGACAGGTTAGGCAGAGGTCTGCACATCACAGGCCAAGCTGGCATCCACTCCTTATCCTCAGTAGTCCCTCTTGTCCAGGCAGACAGCTGGCAGCCTAAGAGGGTTAGATGCGGCTTCTGGGAAAAATGTTTTTATGTGACACTTACACAGAAATAACCTTGACCTCTGAAAAAAATTCAGGACTTTCTGCAGAAACTAAAAGGTGGGTCTCCTATATGCTAACAAAAATCCAAAATGAAATAAAAGGGCAATTTCATTTTAGCCAAGTTCCAGAATGAGGGGACACAGCTTCAAAAAACACTGTCTCAGTAGAAAAATCAAAGACCAGTGTGAAAATTAAATACCCAAAGGGCCAAAATAGGTTTTGTTTTCCACGTCCTATTGCTGCTGCTGCATGTGTAGTCAGGAGTCTGCTCTGTGTAGTTGACTTTGAGATTCCAATATCATGTTTTGAAGACTTGCTAAATGATTTTTTCCCTTTATTATTATGCATCCTCTTAAAATCCAGATGAGCTAAAGTCCATTCACAAAGCAGAGTTTGCTTCACCACTTTCTCTTTTTAGCTTGTTCCCAAGGCTTTCAGGAGCTTCTTCTGCTTGGCAGCACTGAGTTTATGATACCTTCTAGCTTCATATGCGCCTGGGGAAGTATTGTTACAACAAGAGAGTTGTTTAGCCGCAACAATTTCTCTTTTATCAGATGTAATTTTGATTGAACATGTAAGAATTATACATGCTTATGAAGTACAGTGTGGTATATAAACGCATGTGTACAGTATACATGGGTCAAGACCGAGCATTGGTGTTTACATTTCCTTGTTAGGCTTTGGTTCTTAATTCTACACCAGATATAAAATGTGTGGCTATAGTCATGGTAATCACCCATCCCCCCACATCCCCCACACTCTGTGATACAAGACATAAAAATCATCCCTCTATCTGGTTTCAGTACTCTATTCACAATATCAGAATATAGAATCAACTGTTTTGTCAATCAGAAAATGGAAGGATAAAGACAAGTGGCATATATACACAATGAACTATCATTCAGTCACAAAACGGTGAGGTTCTGTCATTTGTAGCTAAATGCATAGAATAGTAAGATATTAGGCTAAGTAAAATCTGCTGCAAAGAGAAGGACAAGCGCCTTATGTTTCCCTTTATACATAAAAGATAAAATAATAGGTCTGAACATGCAATGATTACTAGAGGCTTGGAAGTATGGGAAGATTAGTGGGTGAAATGCACTAATGTATTTTATATCTGCCTTTGGTTTTTTCCACCATTTTGTTTAACCCCTATCATTTGTACCCAGAGGACACATGACATGCAAAGTGAAGATGTAATGGATTTTAAAGTTATGAAATGATAAAAAGGTCAGCCAGACATTGAAATTTCTCACCACTGACAGATAATAAGTTGTTGGGCTTGTAACCAAATATCTTATTAGATTTGTGATTGAAAGAAAATTTACACTTAGGCAATTAAAAATTCACCTACCATATGACCCAGTAATACCACTGCTAGGAATATATCTGAAAGACTTGTTATATGACAAAGCAACATGCACCCTAGTGTTTATTGCAGCACAATCAACAATCGCAAGAACTTGGAAGCAACTTAAATGCCCATCAGCAGAGGATTGGATAAAGAAACTGTGGTTCATCTACACTATGGAATACTACTCGGTGATTTAAAAAAATTAAATGCATTACTTTGTGGCCAAATGGGCCAAACTTGAGATCATAATGCTAAGGGAAATGATGAGCCAATCTCAAAAGGTCAGATATCATATGTTTGGTCTAATGTAACACAATATAATGTCAAATCTAGAGATATCATATGTGAATCTTATTCCATATTAATCAGTGTTACTTCATACTTACTTCTACCTAATGTAACAAGAACTTGTGATGCAATTCATTAATTAACCATCCACAAGAGGTGGATTGTTTATAACTAACTGAGATAGTGTCCACATATAACTGTTATTGGTACAACCCATAAACAACGAAGGCCCAATTCTCACTGTACCTATATTAGGGCCGCAGGAAAAAAAATTAACCTACAGGGCCCGGCCTGCGTGGCCTAGCAGCTGAAGTCCTTGCCTTGAATGCATCAGGATCCCATATTGGCACCAGTTCTAATCCTGGAAGCTCCACTTCCCATCCAGCTCCCTGCTTGTGGCCTGGGAAAGCAGTTGAGGACAGCCCAAGGCCTTGGGACCCTGCACCCATATGGGAGACTTGGAGGAAGTTCCTGGCTCCTGGCTTCAGATTGGCACAGCACTGGCCGTTGCGGCCACTTGGGGAGTGAATCATCAGATGGAAGATCTTCCTCTCTGACTCTCCTCCTCTCTGTATATCTGACTTTGTAATAAAAATAAATGAATCTTTTTTGAAAAAGAATTAACCTACAATATTAAGTTATTCTCCTACATGTTCCTCCAGTGGAAGCATGATGGATTTGGGAAAATTCATGACAGACACACATTAAGAACCTAGAGGGGAGAACAGAGGAGAGGGGAGGGAATTTGGGGGAGGTGGAGAGGAGAGCCCACTGCCAATTAAATTGTATCAAAAAGTAATTTAAAAATAGAGAAATATCCCCCCCCCCAAAAAAGAAAATTTAATCTTTGGAATTCTTATTTTGTTTCTCCTCCACAGAACTATGTAAGAGCACCAAAGAGCCAGAAATTAGCAAACTAAAATCTGATGTTTGTGCTCATAATCAACTGTGCAATTGTGTCAGATCTCTAAAATAAGCAGTTAATGTGAAATTGTGATGTAGAGTAGAAAAAACTAATATTGAAGCTAATACTCTCTTACAGAACATCCAGAAACTTGTCTGCACACTTCATGCAAATTTACTTGGAAAATTCCTGTCTTCTGGACAATTGTATTTAGACAAATGTCTACCATCGGTATTTTTCAAGCAATTGTATTCAACTACTTGTGTTTCCACCTGTTAGTGATGTGAAAACAAAAGCCAAAAAGTTAAAGGAAGATACATTAGCGTCCCATTTTAATATATATGTATAAAAAGGTAAAACACTTCTCACATGAGAAAATTATCCATAACATTGAAATTAATTTTTTTTAGATTTAAGTAGATGGAAAGTAAATTGATATCAATTACATTTTAGGAAAGTTAGCAAAGAGTTAAGCTATAATGATTTCTGTTAATGCCATTTGGATTATGTCAGACTGTTTAGAAATATGGGCTTATTACTTTGTTTTTATTTCAGAGCCTTTTTCTATACGAATAAATATAATAATTTTATGTTTCTTTGTGGTAATCAAAAGAAATACAGAATACTCTTTCATTTATGCTGATTTAATTGCCATATTTACATATTTTGCCTTTTGATTGGTTCATACATCTGTTCCTAATGTTTTCATGAAAATTATATTAAAACCACAAAGTCAAAATTTTGGTGAGCAGCTCAGAAGCAACTCAAATGCAATCTAAACACTAGAACATAATCTCTCTCATGGGTAGCAATGCAAAGGGCCATTTTGCATGAGGCTACAGAGCCAAAGAATCCCCAAATTAGAGATATGTTAGCTTCCAAATTCAAGACTTTCTAAAATTGCTAACTGTTTCCAAATATGCCAGTTTCCCCAAAGCTGATTTGATCTTTATTTTGTTCCTATATTAGAAATACTAGAAATACTAGAAATAAAAATTACCAAATGTAGATGAGACAGAAATCAAAAATGATTATGTCAAATATTTGTCAAAAATCCTCTTCATAAGATATAGGGTAGGAGAGGGGTTTGGGGATGTGATAAACATAACATAAAAATATAAATATATTTAATAAAAGGACAATATGTTAGAAGTTGAAAGAATATATTTTGTACTATGTTTGAAATATAAGGATTGGCTGTGATTCTAAAGTTAATCTATAAAAAAAGTAAAAATTAAATTAGATAAAAATCATCAGTTAATATAGTGGTGTTTGTTTAGTGCCAGAACTAAACATTCATAAAATGTTTGTCTCCAGAGGTTAAAGTGTTTGTCTCGAATGGAACACTAACATGATGAATTTTAACCTACTTGCTTTATTTTCACATCTCTATTGTGTGAGGACTCAAATATCTGAGAACAAATGTTTTAAACATCAACACTGATCATACTAAGATGTGGAGTCTAAACAGAGACTATTGAGCTAATGGCATTTCAATGACACTTTTAATTATAACATTCTTAGTCTCATTGCTTTATTTTTTTCAGTGTTGATCCCAGATGGACAAGAAATTGAAAACTTGTTAGGGATGGCTACCACTTTGCAGTTTTCTCTACCCTCACTTCCCCTTAATTCCAAATCAGTTAAATCAAGAAGTAAAAATTAAAAGGGAAAGATGATGTATTATTTTTCAGTTCTGATTTCCTATCCATTTCCAATTTAACATAAATGGAATTAAATAACTGAAAAATAATAAACAAGGATGGGGTATATAAATTATTACCACCACTTTGTAGTGCAGTTTGATTCAATGGCAGATTTGTCCAAAACATTATATGGAGAGAAAAAAAGCAAAGTTATAAAAAGATATGCTTATCATGACACTATTTTTCTAATAATAGATTTATCTTATTTTTGATGAAGTTTACGTAGTTAAGAGATGCATGCCCATGTGGGCCGCTGATTAAGGTAGGAAGAGTCAAGGAATGGGGGAAAATGAATAAGACAACTATTTCCAATCTCCTTTTTCTCTTCTCGTATCTGAAGGAAGAAGGGAAGAGGGCCACTGCCAGCAGCCCAACTGCATCATTACCCGGGGATGTGGGATGGCCTCCCAATGTCATCCCAGGGTCCCTGATGTTCCAAGGGCACTGTTTAAGCGGTTTCAACAGTTCTGAGATGCTGTTGTTCTAAGGATGAGTAATGCTTCCAAGGTCCGTTGGCTGATATAATCGACCTAGGTTAGAGTCTCCTCTCATCCAGATACTCGCTTTCAAAGCTTACCTGGGAGAGCTGTACAATTTATTTTGCCCTCTGCAGGCCTTAATGAACTGTTTGTCATGCCCCCCATGTGTATCTGAGCATGCCATCTGGTGTACATGCTTCAACCAAAAACTGAGGAGACCCAGTTCTGACACATACACTCCACGGTCAGACTACAGATCCTGTGATTTTCCACGTGGTTGGAGTTCTGAGTCAAGTGGTCCAGTTGCAGGGTGGAAGTGACCCCAGAACTGACTCCTGTGTGTACCAGCCAGGATGTGGTCTAGCTCAGTCCATCACCGCATCAGCCTACACTGGTCAGTTCTGCATCCAGCCCCATCTCATTTGCAAACCAATGAGTGCTGCAGTTTACCTTAATCCTGTCCACCGCACACATGGGCCTCACACACACCAGTGCAAATTGCAGCCTCGTAAGAGCAACCCTCCAAAACCTCCGTTATTTCAACCCCCAGACCCAGTTCTTGTGCATGCTGGTATGTGCAGCAGACTGGTCTGATCTATCTGGCATCTGATGACACTATTTTTAATGACTGAAAAACATTTGAAAGCATACTGGTTTCCCACTATCTCTCTCTTTTTAATCCAGGATATGAATCTATGAAAATTTACATGTAAATAACAAACATGCAATCAAAATAGTGTTTATATTAGAGGCAATAGAAAAGAGGAGACCATCCAGAGAGGAAAACACACACACACACACAAATATTCTATTTGTTATTTTCAAATTTTTTTACACCAAGTGATAAGTTTTAGCATGTTTATTCCAGTACTTTCCACCATTTGGCGTTTCTGAAATACCCTGTAATACAAACATTTAAACCAAGTAAGACTAATCAGCTTAAAGGTAGCCAAGTGACTGAATTATTAAATGAAGCAAGGGAACCAGCTGTCTTCTGCCTTGATAGATAAAATTGGAAATGTGTGTAGATACAAGGTTCCCTTTCTCCATTTATTGAGTTCTTAAATATTGAGTAGGTTGTACGGAGAAGTTCATGTGACTCTCTCTCTGAATGAACATCTTAATGATGAAATTGGCTTCTGATCTTTCTTAAGGAGCCTGGGTGGCACTGGCCTAAAGCAGATTACATCACTTCCTTACATGCCCTTGGCTTTTCAGGACAGAAAATGAAGAAGAAGCAGAAACTGGAGGAGAGCACCCCATGAATCTAAATATCAGATAATTAAGCTCTGGCTGCAGTCCAAATACCACATATCTTGGAAAATTGGAACCTTCTTTCTTCTTGGTCTTTTATGATTATACATTCCAAGACAAACCACATACACCTCTTCATTCACTGTTTGAAATCAGTTTTTATTTGTCTAGGGGGTCTCCTGGAGAAGAATCTTAAAATTTCCCCCCCCACAAATTCAGCCAGATGGTAGTCAGTTTGGAAGACCTTCGTCTTTTCCTTGCCCATCTCTGTGTCCATCTGAGATCGTCAAACAGATTGTAATCATTGTCTTTTTTTTTTTTTTTTTTTTTTTTTTTTTACAAAGAAAAGATTGAACCTGACTCTGTTTCTTGAAGAGGGACATGAAGGAGGACTTACATTAGACCTTTCACTTTCTGGTGTTTCCAGGGGAGAGGCTGTGTTGAAAACTGTAATTTCCAAGCTTAGAAAGAATAAGCATTTCCTTAACAGCACTGATCAATTGTTAACATTTACTTTTATTTGTTTGATATGACATTTCTGACATCTGCCCTTTTATTACATGTTTAGGAATCAATCTATAGATTTAGATGGGATGACATTTAGCTTATTTCTTCCTGAATATCTATTTAGCAGGGTTGTGTGGAGACCTAGTAGTTAGGGAAAAACACTAATTTTCAATCCAAGGTACTTACACATCGATTTTCTGAATAAGCCCTACATAAATGGGCTTACCAGAAAATCACTTCTGCAAATTTCCACTGAAAAAAATCCTTATGAGCCCTATGACTGCCAGGATTTTTTCCTGTTTTGCTCACCACTGTGTTCCTGTGTCCTACAACAGTGTCCTGCATGTAGCTGGTATAGCTGGTGTTCAAAACATAGTTGCTAGGTGAATGGGTTACAATTGTTTGTCTTGCATGAATGCTTCCTAAAGATTCTCCCAAAATTCCTGATTTCTGTTAAAGACGGAATTTTGATAGGTCTTTTTTCATCTCCACTAGATTAAAAAACATTAGCTGTGACTTCTCAGTAATAAATATTTGTAGAATGAAGTTTTAATCTAAAATAATGTGGTTAATGCTGTTGTAATTTGGAGATTCTAGGACTGGTTTTCATAAAAACCAAGTTATTTCATGGAGGTACAAATGATGCCATTATATGGATTTTCACACATGCACATGCATGAACACACACATTTGTTAAAAAGTACAACAAAACAAAACATAAGCCTGCTGAGATTAATATTAATCTGAAATGAAATAAGCATGACTTTTTCTGCAGGCTATTACTTTCCATTTCTAGATGGTTTTGCCTTAATCTTCTGTCTATATGTATAGCACAGTTCAATAGAGATGTTTGAGATCTTGTTCTAACTTTTTTTTCTTGCAAATAAGTAGGACTTCAATTGTATGGTGGGCAACTGAAGAATAATACCTAAAAGCATCCCAAGGAAACCAAGAGAAGAATCAGAGTGAAGTAATATACACATGAGATCCCATATGACAGCAGAGGGGTAGTAATGTGGCTTGAATGCTGGGGAAGAAAATTTTAATTCTCTGTTAGTCATAAGCTAGTAGGTGTTGCAAGTTACCTAATTCATTGTATTTATTCTGCTTCCTCTGTATAAGAGTTTGGCAATAAAAAGGTCTGAAGTTCTTGCAAACTCTCAAATTCTATGGGTTCTTTGTGGTCTCAACATTTAGTGGAAGGGATTTAAGATTATTGAAAGAAAAATGCAGGTCTTTTTCACAAAAGTTTTATTTTCGTTTTTAAAACTAGCCCTCCTTCACTTCCTTTACCTGTCAAAATTATTTCTAGTTTTAGTAAAAATTGTCTTACAATTTCTACATTTTAATGAGTTATTAGCTTTAGAATCCTAAATCAGAGGTTTCTAATATTCTCTTGATTTTTTTCCTTTTCTTACTTCATACTTTATCATTTTAACTTGATGAAAGTATTCCATAGTTATTATATGTAACTATTTAATATATTCAGCATATTAAAGTTATATATGTAATATGTAATATAAGAATATCAACTATTTAATATATTCAGCATATTAATGGAAAATACTTATCAATAAAGTAAATATCTCAACTTTGGAACAACAATGTTTCCAAATTAATCAACAACAGGGCATTTGTCAACCTTCTAACTTTGAGAAAAAAATGGGATCATGACTGCAGTGGTCTTCCTGAGCTGCAAGACCTGTGTTGAGTATTATGGCAAAGTTTCTCATGTGCTCTTTTCCAACTTTTACCATCCATGTTTCAATATTCTTTTATATACTTACATTTATTTTTATAATAGAAACAGTAGATTGAAAAAAGTCTCTGAACACATTAGTTTGGAGCAATTTCTATGTAATTAAGAGTCTGTTCATCTCCCACCATAAAATACAACATTCTTTAAAGCATACTCAGGCAATAGCAATATTTCAGCTCATGAAAGACTACATGTACACTGGAGATCCACAATATTGTATCAGCTGGGTACCTTATGACCATTTTACATGTGCAAAGGCACTATGGTGTTCATACAAGGACAGACTGTTCTAATGATGCATTTCTCAGGGTATATACTTACCTAATGATAAACTACCTTATATACAATTAGATTGTTTTGGTTTTTGATCCAAAAGTCAAATATTACCTCTCCTGCCTATCATGCTTGTATCAATCAGAGTTCTTTTTTTTAATATTTCATTTTTTATTTTTTATTATTATTGGAAAGCCGGATATACAGAGAGGAGGAGAGACAGAGGAAGATCTTCCATCCGATGTTTCACTCCCCAAGTGAGCCACAACGGCCGGTGCTGTGCCGATCCGATGCTGGGAACCAGGAACCTCTTCCAGGTCTCCCACGATCCGATGCTGGGAACCAGGAACCTCCTCCAGGTCTCCCACGCAGGTGCAAGGTCCCAATGCTTTGGGCCGTCCTCGACTGCTTTCCCAGGCCACAGGCAGGGAGCTGGATGGGAAGTGGAGGTGCCGGGATTAGAACAGGTGCCCATATGGGATCCCAGGGCGTTCAAGGCGAGGACTTTAGCCGCTAGGCCACACCGCTGGACCCTCAATCAGAGTTCTTGAAACAGCCAAAGGCATGTGTGTGGGAAGGATTTTCATTTTATGGTATTGACTCAAGCTTTCATGGGGGCCAGCAAGTCCAAAATCTGCAGGACAGTCCACAGGTTGGAGGCCCAGGGGATATTTAACACCTCATCTTTAATCTAGAGGCAGAATTCCCTTTTCTTGGGGGAAATTCGGTCTCTTGAAGCCTTCCCCTGAATGGATGAGGTCTACTGACCATTGAGAATGTGTTCTGCTCTACTGAGATCTACCAATTTGAAGCTGAATTTTATTTTAAAATGATCTTCACCGTAAAATCCAGACTTGTGTTTGATCAAATTTATGGGTGCATATAAAATTAATCTTCACAATGCTCATACTACATTTTTGTCATGAAAGCAAATAATATTCTATCAAATGCTTTTCCTGCACCTGTAGAGAAAATAATCTGGTCTTTATCCTTCATTATTTGATGTGATACATCACATTTGTTGATTTCTGTATGTTGAACTGTCTGTCCTTGCATCCCTGAAGAGAAATGTGATCTGCTCTGTTTTGTCTTTATCTGGTTTTGGAATTAAGATAATGCTGCCAGCCTCAAAGAATGGTTTTTTTTTTTTAATTTATTTTTATTACAAAGTCAGATATACAGAGAAGAGGAGAGACAGAGAGGAAGATCTCCCATCCGATGAGTCATTCCCCAAGTGACCGCCACGGTCGATGCTGCTCCCATCCGAAGCCGGGAACCTGGAACCTCTTCTGGGGCTCCCACATGGGTGCAGGGTCTCAAAGCTTTGGACCATCCTTGACTGCTTTCCCAGGCCACAAACAGGGAGCTGGATGGGAAGTGGAGCCGCTGGGATTAGAACCGGCACCCATATGGGATCCCGGGGCGTTCAAGGCGAGGACTTTAGCTGCTAGACCACTCCGCCGGGTCCCAAAGAATAGGTTTTAAAGGAATTCCTCACAATTGTTTTGAACAGTTGAAGAAGTCTGGTCAGTTCTTCCTGAGATTTTGTAGAATTCAGCAATCTAGCCATCTGGTCAAGGGATTTTCTTATTGGGAGATTCTTTATTATTGATTAAATTTCAGCCTTTGTTCAGGTTTTCTGTGTTTTTGTGTTTGAACTTTGGTAAATCGTGTGTGTGTCCAGAAATCAGAGCATTTCTTCTAGATTCTCTAAACTATTGGCATATATTTGTTAATAACAATTCCTAATGATTCCTTTTATTTCTGCATTATGAATTGTAATATTTACTTTTCATCTCTGATGTTACTGATTTGCATCTTTTCCCTTATTTCTTGCTTATTTAAGCCAATTGTTGGCCAATATTTGTTTTCCCTACATCAATTTCCTCATATCACTAATCTTTTGTGAGTAACTTTATTTGTTTTGTTTATTTCTTCTGTAGATTTCTATGTATTGTTTCTTTATACACTAACTTGGGGATTGGGTTGTTCTAACATTTGTAGTTCCCTGAAATGCATTATTAGACTGCTTGTTTGCTATCTTTTCATTTTTATGTAAGTACTTCTTTTTATGAACGTTCTTTTTAACAGTTTTTGCAGTATCCTGTAAGTTTTCGTGTGTTGTGTTTCTTTTTCATTAGTTTCAATGAATTTTTTACTTCGTTTTTGAATATCTGTTCATTCAAGAGCTTGTTGAGAACAATCTTATGGCATAGTATGTGGACTATCCTGGAGAATGCTCTATGTAAAATAATATGCACTCTATAGTTATGGAATAGAATGGATCCATGAGGCCTGTGTAGAATAACTGGGTCTTTGAATTTTTGTCTGAATGATCTGTATGTTGATGAAAGTGGAGTATAGTATTCCCCTAGTACTGTTTTATTGGAGTTTAGTCTGACTTTAGATTCACTAACATTGTTTTATAAAAGTGGGTGTCTTAGTTGAATATACTATCACAGTAGTCACATCTTCTTGTTTAATTGATTTTCATTTGGATAAATGCATCATGAATTCTATTTCACAGCTTTTGTCTTAAAGTCTGTTTTGTCTGGTATGAATACAGTTATTCCTGTTCACTTCTGATTTCCATTTGCATTGAATGTCTTTTTCATCATTTCATTTTCAGTGTATGTGTTTCCTAATTGGGGAAATGTGTTTCTTGTAGGAAACATATGGTTGGCTCTTATTGTTTTTTCATTCATTCATCCAGTCTATATGTTTTAACTGGAAAATTTATCCCATTTACATTCAAGGTTATTTTTTGATAATAATTACTTGGCCCTGCCTGTCATATTTTCCACAAAGATCTTGATTTTTTTTCTTATTCTCCTTTGTTCTTTTGCCAAGTTTTCTCTTCTTCCATTATGCGAAGGCCTTCTTTTGTTTCTGGATGAAGCGCATCATGAATTATCAAGATTCAGATATTCAATAACTTGATTATGTCTCAGAGATCCTAAATACTGTTTTTTAATCTAATTTTTGCTTCCTCTTTCTCCTTTATCTGAAATATTTCAAAAGATGCATCATTCAAATCAGATATTGTTCTTTCTGCACCTTTTAGTCTGCTGTTAAGGCTTTCCATTGGATTATTGAGTACAGCATTATAGAATTTCTGTTTTGTTCCTTTTCAATATTCCTACCCCTGCTGAATTTCTTATCCATGTCATGCATAGACTTTTTAATTTCAGTTAACTAGTGTTTTTTTTAATTGTTTTGTGTATCTGAGTAATTTTGCAGTCATTCCTTTTAATTCTTTTACAGGTATTTCATCCATCCCCTTTTCTATAATGTCCAATATTAATGCATTGTTATGTTACTTTTTGTGAGTTATATTGCATTGCTTTCTCATAGTTCTTTAGTTTCTGTGTATAGTTTACATACCTGGACAATCTCCAATTTCTATCACTTCTGGAGAATTTTCATTTTGATTAAAGATTTGTTTTGGGGAAGTGAATCTGAGTATTGATTGGTAGAGTACTTAAGCTTTAATTCTGATGAGATTTTGTAGTATGTTCTTTCTGTGCGTTTATAGTTGATGATGACTACAGTAAGGATCTAGACTGCTCCTATGGTTCACTGTGGTCCCTGAGATCCCTGTTACGCAGGTCTCTTGCCAGCTCCCAACGCAGGGACTTGATGATCCCTCCAGATAGCAGGAGCAGTTCTTACTGGCTTTGTGAGGAAGTATGGCATGTGGACTCTTTGCCAGTATCGAAGTTAGCCACTTGAGTTAGGATGTAACTGTTGGCTTCAATTATTGATTATGTTTAGAGAAACCTGGCCTCTGTCCAAATCCAGGGCTTCAAGAGTTTCACTAATGCTGGATTGCAGAGAGATGGGCCTCAAAGGTGTTATCTGAAAGAGTGACTGGATCTATGAGAATGACTTTGACTCTGTAGCAGCAGGTCAAGCTATCTTGGGCCACTCTTTGTTGGCAGCCTGATGAATTCAGTTAGGTGCATTTATCTTAGCCCCAGGAGTAATTGGGCAGCAGGACCCAAACTCTAGGGTGGAGCCCAGAGCCTTATGCCATGCTCAGACAGAGCTCAGAAACTCTGGGCCACAGATATGATCATGCCATAATACTGTACTATGTTGCACATGGCATGAGGAGCCCAGTCTGAGTATCAAAAAGCACAATGTTGCTGGGTTTGTGTGGAGTGTGTAAGACTTACCTGAGAGCTACAGGGACATGCATTCTGTGGGTCCAGAAGGCTCTAGCCATTTTCCTTGGGGTGGAAGAGAATCCAAAATGATGCCTGAGGTGGTCATATTGCAGCAACTCTGGCTACTGTCAGTGAAGAGGAGGATGTTGGAGCCAAAGGGTGTGTTCAAACTCCCAGCCTTCCACTGTGCCAAAATGAACCAGCTGATTCACCACTCCAAGTGAGCACTCAGTGCCAGCGCACTTCATCCAGATATTCACTTTATCCAGAAAATCAACAAAGTCTGCAATGCATCCTTTAACCCAATTAGTAACAGGGTCTCATGTGTGAGAGTCTTCCCCACTTTGCAGAAAACAATAAGCCATACCTAGACTGAGCTGCATGAATGTGAACATGAAAATCTAATTTTCAAGTGGTAGTGCAGGGGAGAAATTGGGGAATAGGATGATCCCTGACTCAGATGGAGCAGGTGCCTTAATTTCTAGAATCCAGCTGCTCTGCCTCAGTACAGAACTCTGTGGGGGCCTGGGCTCTAGAGCTACCACTTGCCCTGTTGGGGCAGCTGTATCTGTGTGGTTCAGTCTGCCCTATTAGAACGTAGGAATGTCTTTGGGGCCTCTGGAAAAGTTGAAGACCTCTTATGACAGCAGCTCCTCTCCCCACACCAAGTGGCACTCCCTGCTGCAAGTCCTGCTCTAACGGGCAAGGGAAGGAACCGGGGTTCCTTCTCTGAAGTCAGGGTGGCTGAGTTTTCTGGGAAGTGCTCCTCACCGATCTGCTGGTCTGTGCCAGTGGTTTCCTCTCCAGGAAGGGTCACCTGAGTGAGGGTTTTGTGCAAATGGTCTCCATCTATACTCTCCATCCATCTTTCCCTGCAACATTGAATCCCTGGGCCATGGGGGCAGGGCTTCAGACATTGCCAGTTTAATTTTGTTCCTCTTCTTCCTCTCTATGCTGCTATGCCTGCTGTCAGCATCCCACTGCTTTCTTATTGTGTCAGGTGGCCTCCTCAAGCACTCATTTCAAAAGGTAACCACCTAGCCCCTTCTTGGAGGAGAAGGGCACCAATGTTGGATTCCTCTATGAGTCCATTTTGAATCTTCAAAATTGATAACCTGTACAACACCTTTTTTGTTGCTGTTTTTGATCCTGTGGACCAGTTTTGATTTTAGGCTGAAAAATTATTCAGGAAGACATTTTTCTAGAAAGCTTTAAAAAAAGGTTTTAAGGTATAACAGCATCTTTAGAATTTGTATTTAATGTTGAAAGGTATTAAGTTGGAAGATAAACAAAAGCTCCTTGTTTTTCTTTAAAAAAGAAAATTGATCCCAGCACGGCACCTACCTGCTAAAGTTCTCACCTTGCATATGCAAGGATCCATATAGGATCTGGTTCTAATCCCCGCGGTCCCGCTTCCTATTGAGCTTCCTGCCTGTGGTCAGAAAGAGCAGTTGAGTCTTGCCCAAGGCCTTGGGACCCTGAATCCACGTGGGAGACCTGGAAGAGGTTCTGGGCTCCTGGCTTTAGAACGGCACAGCTCTGGCCATTGTGGCTGTTTGAGGAGTGAATCAAAAGACTGAAGATCTTCCTCTCTATCTCTCCTTCTCTCTGTATATCTGCATTTCCAATAAAAATAAATAAATCTTTGGACCCGGCACAGTGGCCTAGTGGCTAAAGTCCTCACTTTATATACGCTGGAATCCCATATGCATTCTGGTTCTAGTCCCAGAAGCTCCACTTGCCATCCAGCTCCCTGCTTGTGGTCTGGGAAAGCAGTTGAGGATGGCCCAAAGCTTTGAAACCCTGCACCCATGTGGGAAACCTGGAGGAGTCTCCTGGCTCCTAGCTTCCACTTGGTGTAGCTCCAGCCATTGCAGTCACTTGGGGAGTGAATCATCAGACAGAAGATCTTCCTCTCTGTCTTTCTTCCTCTCTGTATATCTGACTAATAAATCTTAAAAAAAATGAATAAATAAAACTTTTTTAAAAGTCCCACTAATATATAGATAGACAGATAGATAGTTAATGTCAATATGCAATTTAAATAACATTAAAGGCAAAATGCTGATGGCTAAACTAGAAACCTAAATCTAGCATTGAGGAAAACTCTATATATGCCTAGACTTTCTTCTACCTCACACTAACTCACACTGACACACTTCTCAATGATAAATATTTGGCTCATTAGGTCATGCCGTCTTAATGCTTCCCTTTCATTTCAAGCTGGAAAATACTGAAGAAGACCTGAATTTAATAATACTTATAATAAATTTAAAACATATACACATAACTATACATTTTTAAGACAATTATCAAGATCATTTTTTTTTACAATTTGGTAGTTTATCTTTTTTAAAGTTTTTTTAAATTTATTTAAAAGGCAGAGTTATAGGGGGTGGGCCTGGTGGGGGTTATTGTGGGTCACTCTGACTAGGCTGCAGCACACATTGGTTTGTATGAGGTCTTTGTATGTGCTGGGCAGAACCAGACTGGACTGCGGCACCCATTGATTCCAGTGGAAAACAGGGATGGAAACAGAACCAACCCAGCAATTGCAACCACCAGCTGATCGGGGCAATGTACTATGCCGGGCCCTGTGCTTGCTAGAACATACAAGAATCTGGTCTGGGAACACCTCACACAAAGTTTCTTTGGGGATCCCCCCAATCGAGCTTCCAGACTCAGAACCCTAACCATCAAAAGACAGAGGACAGAACAGGTCAATCAACCACCTCAGCTATATGTTGGCAGTGAAAAACTGGGCAAACGGAGACTCTATGATGGACTATGTCAATCAGTGGATTCTTCAACGACCTCATTCATTGTGCTTGGAGTGGTGAGAGTGGCAGCAATTCAGAACTGTTGAACTATCAAAACCACTTGAGCAAGACACTCAGAGCATGCCCCACATCCGGGACCTGAGGTGGGTGGGAGACTGGGTGGGGCTTCTCCTTTAAAATCCCCTTTTACATCAGATATATTAAGGAAACAATATGGTACTAATTGTCTTGCCCATCTTCCTGTAGTGCTTGAACGTTTTTACCCGAATTATGTCAAGATTATTAAAAAAAAAATTTAAATAAATAAATAAATAAATAAAAAGAGAAAAAAAAAAGACAGGGTTACAGAGATAAATGCAGAGATGCAGAGCAATAGATCTTCCACCTGTTGGTTCATGTCCAACATGGCTGCAATAACCACGGCTGGGCCAGGCCAAAGCCAGGAATTAGGAGCTTCTTTTGGGTCTTCCTCATAAGCACAGAAAGCCAGATGCTTGACTCATCCTTTGCTGTTTTCCCAGGCACTATAGCAGAGAACTGGATTGGAAGTGAAATAGTTGTGTCTTGAACGTACGCCCATATGTGATACCAGCACTGCTGACTGTGGTTTAACTCAGTAGGACACAGCACTGACCCTGATCATTTATTTCGTAAATGTCCAATTCACAGCCAGAAAGATCCATTTTGTTAGCTGTGTTGAATTATAACCAATGGAATCATATCACAATATGAGTACAATTTTAACTTATTCGTTCCCCCAGAAGAACATATGTTGAAAAATATCTTTTATCATGCTAGCTAACACTAAACTATTCATTAATGAGAAATTCTGTATAATAAATGGTACGTTTTCATTTTTAAACTTCATTTCATAATAACTCAGACTGTGAAACACCTCTAACTGTACTCATTACTGTAACTCATACTTTGGATGTAATAAAAATAGTGAATTCTAAAATTATCCCAGGTACTGTAACAGTAATTTAGAACATGGAACAAGGCAGCTACAGACTTCAGTGAGCACAAAAACAGGAGAATTTTCCTGCAAAAACTGGTGTCTCTTTACCCACTCACAACCTTGAGTTTGGTAGCAAGACAAAGAAGTGTTTTCTCTCTGGTGCTGTAATTGCACTTTTAGTGTTTCAGAGGCCTTATGGAACAATTTCCCTTTAAATTAATATAAATTACCCAATGTAAAAAAAATCCTTGACATACTTTGCTTTTTTTTCCTTTAGAGGATGGTATTTAGTCGTAATTGAGTTGTAAGAATTGTAAAAAAGTGTATAATTATTTTAAAAACAGTAAAAATGTTGTGTACACAAAGATACCTCTGAAGACATTAAAAAATAGCTATTACCTTTTTCCTGGAACTAATAAACAAATGAAACTAGCTGAGATTACAATTACTGGGTGTAAAAATTCAAATCTTATAGGATCTGGAGACAAATATTTCTCCCCACAGCATACCATATCCAAATGCTCTCTCCAAATAAGAAATGAAATAAATCAGCATTTTCTAAGCCTGAGTCCAGGATGTATCAACCCAAGAATCAGTGTATATTTCAGAAAATCAGATTGAAATCAGTGGTTTTTAGTATATGAAAAAATTCACTTCCATAAGTTAAGCTTGCTCACATCTTTTTATTTGTATATTAAATGCGAAAAGACTTCACATTCTTATCCCCACAAATATTTAGCCATGATGCCAGCTGCTGATTATAGGCCTGGGACAGAGGACTTGGCGCATTTCCAATCAGATGTCTCCCTTGTATCCAAAACAGAGCATTTTCAAATGCAGTGTTTCTCTGTGGAATGATCATAAATCCCAAAATGAGCACATGTGAGCGAATACAATTAGGGTATGGACCTAAAGTCATTATACCAGTGCCATAACTCAAAAACAAAAAGGCAAGGTCATCTCCTGATGATGCGGCACGATCAAAGACCACAGAGAGCTGTAGTGGCAAACAAACTCATGAATACTATACCTCAAATCCGAGTGGTATCTAACATTTTTGATTCTTGCCATATCAAACCTAAGTGGTTGGCATAGATTAACTGATTTCATACTAATCTTACCACAATTTTGAAGATGGGGGGAGATGATGAGGGAAACCAGGTAGGGAACTAGATAGAAATCCGTGAATTGAAATTTTTTGCAGCCTTACATTACAATCATCCCCCCATGTGTCAATGTAATACTGCTAACCTTTCCAGGAAGCACCTGGTCGTACAGGACCAGGAATGAAGAGATGCAATGATGGTTACATGAAAATCTGAATCCATTTGGAGGTGCCATAAAAAGTTCAGAAATTTTCATACCCCATTTATTTATTCAATTAAGTGTGCCATCTTCTATCTCCTATGTCCCAGCTGCTCCACTTCTGTTCCGGCTCCCTGTTTATGATCACGAAAAGAAGTGGAGAGTGGCCCAGAGCCTTGGGATCCTGCCACTAATGTGGGAGACCTGGAAGAGGCTTCTGGTTCCTGGCTTCAGATGGTCTCATCTCAGGCCATAGTGGTTATTTAGGAAGTGAATCAATGGATGAAAGATCTATCTTTCTGTCTCTCCTCTTGTTGCAAAAGATAACATTTCTTTCTTCATGGCAGGGTAGTATTCCATTATTTGTTTATCTAGTCACCAGTTGATGGACATCTGGTTTGACCCCATATTTTAGGTATTTTGACTTGAGGTGTAGTAAGCATTTAACTCTTCCATATTACTGCTTTAATTTTCTTTGTGTGAATTCCCAAAAGTGGAATGATTGGGTCATATGGTAGACTGATTTTCATAATTTCATAATGGAGATTCTTCTCTCCACACTGTCTTCCATAGTGATTATATGAGTCTACATTCCCAGCAACAATATCATAAGGTACACTGTCTCCATATCCTCACCAGCGTTTGTTATTTTTAATTTAACTTTCAGGTAACGCTTCAACAGTGGTAAGGCAAAACATTACTGTGGTTTTTCACTTGTAATTCTTTGATGGCAAGTGATCTTGAGTATCTTTTCATGACTCTGTTGGCCATTTGTATTTTATCCCTTGAAAAGCATCTGTTGGTATTCTAATCCATTTCTTAATGGACCCCTTATTTTGTTGAGTTTCTTGAGCTCTCCACAGATTCTGAACATCAATCCTTTATCAAATATATAGCTTGCAAATATTCCCCCCTGTCAGATTCCTTTTTACTTTGCTTTTTAGCTTGAATAATCCCATTTGTCTTTTTTTTTTTTTTTTTTTGCCTTTATGCTCAATTTTAGGGTCTTTTCCAAGAAGTATTTGCTTATGTCAGCATCTGGCAGTATTTTCCCAGTGTTTCCTCTAGCAAATTTGATGGTTTCAGGTCTTATATTTAGATGTTTGATCTGCTTTGAGTGGATTTTTGTAAGGTGTAAGGTTGGAGTCTTGTTTCATGAGTCTGCATTCCCACCAACGATGGGTTTCTGCATACAGAGACCCAGTTTTCCCAACACTATTTGTCATTTGTCCTTTATCCAAGTATTGATTTTAGTTTGATTATCAAGGATGAGTTGGCTGTAGGTGCATAGATTAATTTATGGAGTTTCTGGCCTATTCTGCTATTTGATGTGTCTTTTCTTGTGTCAGTATCAGGCTGGTTTGATTATAACTTCCCTTTTTAATGTCTTGAAATTAAATATTGTGATGCCACACATTTATTTTTATTGTTTAGGATTGCTTTATTTATTACATGTCTCTTGTGATTTCATATGAATTTTCCAGCTCTGAGAAGACCATATTTGATATTTTCATTGAGATATCATTGAATCTGTAAATTGCTTTACATAGTATGGGCATTGTGATGATAACAGTTCTTCCAATTCTTGGGCATGGAAGATATTCCTAGCATTTGGTATCATCTTCTATTTTTTCTTTATGATTTTATAATTTTCATTGTTGAGGCCTTTCACATCTTAGATTAAATTTATCATAAAGTATTTAATATTTTGTAGTTATTGTTAATGGGATTCATAATTTCTCTCCAAGCCATGACATTGTTTGCGTAAACAAAGACAATTGATTTTTGAGTATTGACTTTATATTTTATATCCAGCAACTTTGCAAAAATTATCTTATGAGCTAAAATAATCTGCTAGTGGAGTATTTCTAGTTTTCTACGTGAGGGATCATATCTTCAAACAAGGTTAATCTGACTTCTCCCTTTCCCATTTATGTCTCTGATTTCTTTTTCTTGTCTAATGGCTCTGGCCAAAGCATTCAAAACTATATTGAATAGCTCTGATGAGAGTGGACATCCTCATCTGGTTCTGGATCTTAATAAATAAAAATGCTTCCAACTTTTCTCCCTTCCATGTGATGTTGGCTGTGGCTTTGTCGTATGTTGTCTTGAGTGTGTTGAAGATGTTCTACATTTCTGATTTAGTTGGCCTAGCTGTTGGTAGTAATTTCTGGTGACTTATTCTTTATGTAGTACCTCTTTGCAATATCTCCCTTTGCAATTCTGATGTTATTAATTTTTCTATTCTCTTTTTATTTATGTATGTATTTTTTTTGGTTAGTTGGATCATATGCTTATTTTGTTAAATCCCAGGTATATATCTCAATAACATTTTGAATCAAATTTTAGGTTTTAATTTTGTTGATTTCTTACTTAATTTTATACCTTCCTACTAATTTTGGATTTGATTCATCTTCATTTTTCTAGACCCTTGAGATACATCATTATATTGTTTACTGGATGTCTTTCTAATTTCTTGCTGTAAGTATTAGCTACTATAAACTTTCTTCTGAACATTGCTTTTGAAGTTTTGGTATATTGTATTAATTTCTAGGAATTTTAAGTCCCTTTTTGTTTTTATTTTATTAACCATTGTTCATTTAGGAGCATGTTTTAGTCTCGTGTATTTGCATGTTTTCTAAAGTTTCTTGAATTGTTGATTTCCAGCTTCATCCCTTATAGTCAGAAAAGATACATGTAATGATTTCAATTTTTCTTTTAGTTTGTTGAGATTTTTCTTATAGGCTAACATATGATCCATCCAAGGGAAATTTCCTTGCACTGACAAAAAGAATGTGTATTCTGTAGTTGTGTAAGAAAATGTTTTGTTGATAATGATCAGATCATTTGGTCATTTATGTCCATTTGGTCCATAGTATAGATCAGCTTTGTTGTTTATTCATTTTTGTCTAGTTGGTCTGCTCATTGATTGAACTGGTATGTAAAATCCCCAATATTATTGTGTTGGTACCTCTATCTCTCGTTAAAGCCCTAACATTTGTTTTAAATAGCCAGTAGTACTAGCTTTGAGTTTACATACTTTTACTTTAGTCACATCTTCCTGTTGAATTGACCCTTTTATCATTGCAGTCTCTCTTAACAGTGTTTGTTTTAAAGTCTACTTTGTCTTATAATTGCTTTCTTTAGCCTGGAATGTATTTTTTTTTTCACATTTTCACTTTCATTCTTAATGTATCTTTGTTGATGAGATGGGTGTAAATAAGTGGATTATATTCTTTAATCCATTCAGTTCATCTATATTTTTTACTTGGAGAATTTAGGACATTTATAGGCAAGATTATTGTTGATAAGTAATGACTTTGTCCTGTCAGTTTGCATAAATATTCCTGTTGTTTCTTTTGCACCTTCTTTATAGTTTTGCTAGGAGATTGTCTGCCTTTCATATGTTCATGATACTCTCTCAGTTTATGTGTGTATAAGTATCTTTTGTAGTACTGAGCAAGTGGTGACAAATACTTGCAATTTCTTTTTGTTTTGTTTTTGGAAGGTCTTTATTTCACCTTTGTTCATAAATAAAAGCTCAGCATACTATATTCTGGGTTTACAGGGTACTTATGGTTTATCACATTTCTTTGCCACAGAGCAGTATTGCCCTTAAAAGGGTTTACAGGATAAACAGAGTGCAATAAAGTAGTCCCAATACTCACAAAAAGAATACAAGAGGTTCACATTTTATGCTGAGCTTCAAGTGAACTTGTGCACATTAGGTGAATTAGTGTATAGTCAAAATTACCATAAAACCTTTAACTATCCCATTAAGCAAGGCATCATTGATTTGTATCAAGGTGGTGAAAAAACTAGTAGTGCCATTCATGAGCTTCAACACACCCTGGCATCATGCAAACCTTCAAAGTTTAGAAGCTGGTTGTTTACTTCTACCTGCCCAATCTTACGCAAAGTTCTGTTATGACCAATCATAAATTAGAATTAAGAATGGAAAGAACTCTGAGAAGCTGTGCAGTTAGCTAAGTAGAAAGAACAGCCATAGTAGTCCCTCCCTTCACAACCTGTCCCTCTAGCTGTACCTTTTAACCATGATTGAGTTCCAAATAAAGGCTAAAGGCAATAGTGAAATAATCTCGCTACATAATATGGTAAGTATCTGATCTATAACTGAAATGTTCTAAAATTACCCCAAATGACATGAAATTCTTTTTAGAAAATATTTATTTTTATTTGAAGGACAGATTTACAGACAACAGAAGAGACAGAGATTTATCTACTGGTTCGCTCCTCAAATGGCTGCAACAACTGGAGCTGAGCCAATCCAAAGCCAGGAGCCAAGAGCTTCTTTCAGGTTTCTCACATGGGTGCAGGTGCCCAAGAACTTTCCCACATCATAAACAGAGAGTTGGATCTGAAGTGGAGCACATGGGACATGCACTGGCCTGCCTATGGATGCCAGTACCACAGAGCAGAGGATTCACTTGCTACATCACAGTGCAAGCCTCCACTAAATTCTTTATTCTGTGTTGGTTAATATTGATTTTTCTTCTAACTGACTCTCTTCCTATGACTTTATAATTTAAAAATTGAAATATAAGCCGAGTTACTTATGTTATACATTAAGGGGATAGTTTTTTTTTTAAAAAAAAGGATAATTGATTAAAGAAGTAATCAAGTGATATAGTATACGTTTCTGCTATTGCTAATAGATATCATGTCAACCAATTATTACTTATATCCTCAACTAACCACTCATTCCATTTAAGCCAAACTCTCATCCCTATAAAATGTGGATGACTCACTAACAGTTAGCTATATTTTTTATTGACTTACCACAGCTAATAGACGTACCAGGATATGCTTCAAGACATGTAATGACAGACATATTCTTACCTGGCTCCTGGCTTTGACCTGGCTCAGCCCTGAACTTTGTGACCATCTATGGAATTCACCAGTGGAAGAAAGATGAGTCTCAGTCTCTCTGTCTCTGTCTCTGTCTCTGTCTCTGTCTCTGTCTCAGTCTCTCTCTCTCGACTTTCAAATAAAAAAAATTCTTAACAAGACCCTTCCTTCTCTACACATTGTTTTTTCACCATAAGTGCCTCAAGTAGCAAATAACATAAAATACCCATTTAATAGACCATTAATTTGTCACTTGCTTTGTCACTGTTTGAGAATGAAGACTTTTATACAAGAAGTTTGCCCAAAGGTGCATACACAAAATAGTCTTATTCATGCTGTGTTAGGGATAAAAAGTGAAATGGATCTCTCCCCCCAATATCCACTTCTTGATTGTGCCATTTGGCAGTGGGATAAGCAGAGTCATAATCCAAATACTGATTTAGAGCATATACCCTGTTTTGGATGGTTGTCCTCCATGTGACACCATGTTTTCGCCTGTAAAAAGCTATTCCATCAGGCCAGCTCATTTAGAGTTGTGGAGAACATAATCATACAAGTAGATTCCATGCACACAGGGCCATTGCTGCCTTTTATGACTTGGGTAGGTACCAGGACAAGGTTGTAAACAAGACAAATGTGATGCCACCCCAAGGGAGCTCAGAACCTCTCTGTCATACAGTGATAAGGCAAATAAATGATCATTTAATTGTAAATAAGTAACAAAGGAAAACAAAGTTATATTTGAGAACGTGTCACAGTGCAGATGAATGTGTTTGGGAGGTGGATGTGTCAAAGTCTATCCGATTATCAGTAACTAGTTTTAAGTTTCCAGGTGCTCTAATCTCAGGCCATGTCATATTTCAGTTGCATTTACACAAGTCCATCCTGCTTGTATTGAGCAGTATTACAATGATTTGTCACTTTTTTATTCTTTGAATATACATACTTGCAATTATATTTATAGTTTCATTTTCAATTTCAAGCTTTTGTTCTGCAAAAACCATGTGCAGAATTATTATTTACCAAATAGAAAAAAGCAATTGCTACTTTACTTTTTTAGCCTAACCATTAAACTATCTTCTTTAACTGTAGAAATATAAATTAATATATTTAACTATAATGAATTTCATCAGACAAGAAGATTTCATCTTATAAACTCCTTAGAACTCATTAGTATTTTTCTTCAGTTTAAATTTTTAGCAATTTTTTTTAGTTCTATATATGACAATGGATTATCTCAGTGCATTTTGTGTGAAGTTAAAAACTATCAGAAAGCTGGGGTATTAACTGCTGAGCTATACCTACACTAGAAATTTCAAGTAGTTTTAATGCAATTTTGATGCATGCATTTCATGTGGAATCTCCTCGAAGCAGCCCTGAGATATAAATTAATTACGGTTTTCAAATACCATATTATAGAAATTTATTTTGGAAAACAATAGGTTACATCATCAGAATTTTGCCCTACCCAATTAAAAAATACCTGAAACTAAATGTTTCCTAGAAAACAGATTGTCATTGTGTTAGATAATCCCTCTGCCATAAC
Organism: Ochotona princeps; assembly: GCF_030435755.1. NCBI lineage: Eukaryota > Metazoa > Chordata > Mammalia > Lagomorpha > Ochotonidae > Ochotona > Ochotona princeps. The sequence continues at coordinate 27,950,941 of NC_080832.1, read as the reverse complement.
AAAATACCACAAACTGGATGACCTAAATAACAGAAATATATTTTCTTACAGTTCTAAATAATAATAATTCAAGCTCCAGGTGCCAGGAGGTTTTAATTTTAAGGGTAGAGAGTGGACATTGGGGAGTACTAAGCTTGAATGCCCCCTGGTGTCTCTTTGAATAAGGACACTAATCTTACTGTATCAAGGTGCCACCCTTATGATAGACCTCATTTCACCGAGTGACTTTCTTACAGGTAATATCTGTAAATACCAGCACTAGGAGAAACAAGCTTCAACATGAATTTTGAGGGTAGCACTTTCAGTCAGCTATGGTTTGATTCTGCTTGCCCCCACCAAAATTCATGTTGATGCTTGATCCCCAGTGTAAAAATATTGAGACATGGTAGGGAGTTTAAGAGGTGGTTAGACCATGGGGACACTGACCAAATGAATATGTGAATACAGTTCTATCAGGGCTGGGTCAGCTATCAAAAGTGACTTATTAGAAAGTAGATGCCTACTTAGAATCTTTTCTCTTCCACAGGTACTTGTTTGCCATCCTGCTCTGTGCCCAAAGTTGAAGCAGCATAACCCTAACCAAAAGCCGAGCAGGTACTTACACCATAATCTTTGACTTTCCAGCCTTAGGCACTGTGAGTCAAAAAACCCCCTCTATTCAGTTCTTCTAAGGTTTTAAAAATATTTTAAGGCAACACAGGAGAAAGAGAGAACACAGAAAGAGAGAAAGAGAAAGTAAAAGCCAAAGAGAGAGGGGGGGAGTTGTGCTGCTGTACAACCCTCCCCAATACTCAGAATAGCTGAGGTGCAGCAAAACCAAAGGCAGAAACTAAGAACCCCAAGTAGATTTCCCCTGCTTCCCAGATTTGATGCTGCTTCCCAGGGTGTATATTGGCTGGATGCTAGATGCTAGATGCAGAGACAGAGGTGGAAATCAATCCCAAGCACTCCCATTTGGGATGTAGCCATCTCAAGTCGTAGATTAACCCACTATGTTGCAATGCCCACCCTGCCTCTGTTCCTTATACATCACTTTCATGAATCAGAAAGTGGACTAACCATACTCCATAACCAACAGCCATGAAAATATCAGCGCAATTTAACTCCAAGATCAATAATACATTGTTTTACTTAACAAGAATAAACTAGTATCTGAACTTGAAAACTTGAGTTCTCATCAATAAACTTGGCCATTGGCTCATGTCATGTCTAAACTGTTATTTAAACATGATACAAATATGTCAGAGTAACTTATCGATGGAGATTTATCTTGTTAAAAGCACTTAGCTTTTATGCAATGCTCTCTGTGTTAAGGGACTATTTTTAAAGGAAGTACAATGATTGCAATAGTAATAAGCCACAGATGAGATTTACTCATGTTTTTGGGGAATGCAGAACAAGTAGCCATCTAGAAAATAGGGTTGCTTTAAAGAAGTGATTTGATACAATTTCATAGTTCAGAAAAAACTTGTTAAATGATATAAATTCAATTTTAGTGTAAATTTACTTTAAAATCATTTTGGCATATATGTTAGCTATAAGTCTTGGCATGGCTGCTGCAGGATAGAATACCAAGGAAGCACAAGTTTCAAAAAGTGAGAATTCAGTTGTCCAAACACAGAAGTCAAAAACAAGCCTGAAAAAAAAGCACTGCCTTGGAGAAATTAGAGCTACAAATAATTGCTTTCAGAAGTTAAAATTGCTGTGGTTGAATAAGCACCTCATTCTCATGAAAATGATAACTTCTTAGAATGGATACAAAAAAAAAATAGCAACTGGGCTTAGCTGGATCTGTTCCTGGATTTTAGTGCAAGCGTTCTGATGTTTTTCAAACAAGAAGCTAGTTGTCATTAAGTTCCAGAGAAAGGACTTTTCCATTCTCGTAGAGTCCTCACCCATTTGTGCCTGAGCACATTGTATATATACTTCTCTTCTATAACTGAGTTTTGCACCGAGTCTCAACTCTCTTGGGAAAAGGGGAGAAGCAAAGATAAAAAGGAAACCAAGGAGACATTGCTGGACAAGTATATCAGTTAAAACGGCGTTCAGCAGGGCTTACTTGTGTATGTTGGCATGGGACCAAATGAGCAAGGTGAACAATTTAGGCATCAAATGGACCATAAACCTTTGAGAATAGAGTAGTCAAAGTCAAGCCTTAAAGATGTAGTGTTTGTTCACTAATGAAATAAATTGCAATGGGTAAAAGGTATCAAGAAATGTTGAGCTGGTAAGGAGTTTGATAACTTAGATTAACAGTAACAGAACATTTCAAAGAATGTTCCAAATTCTCATGTCTAGCATTATTGTATTTTATAAAACAGTAAAAGACAGCAGAGGTCTTTGAAACAAGGTATATCAATCAGAAATAAGAATGCCTAGAGTTTGGAAGTTTAAATTCGCTATTTCAAAAGCATAGGGATTGATAGGATTGTTTTGGTGAATGATTGTTTGACAGGTGGGGTTGGGATTATTATTAATCCATTTTTCATTTTAAAAATCCATAAGGAAGTTGTCCAAAGAGTAGGCATCTCAATTGACATCTTCTAAAATATCTTGCCTAGTCTCAGACATATTTTTTTTTTAGATTTTTTTTTTTATTGTTATTGGAAAGCCGGATATACAGAGAGGAAGAGAGACAGAGAGGCAGATCTTCCATCCGATGTTTCACTCCCCAAGTGAGCTGCAACGGGCCGGTACGCGCCGATCCGATGCCGGGAACCTGGAACCTCTTCCGGGTTTCCCACGAGGGTGCAGGGTCCCAAAGCTTTGGGCCGTCCTCAACTGCTTTCCCAGGCCACAAGCAGGGAGCTGGATGGGAAGTGGAGCTGCCGGGATTAGAACCGGCGCCCATATGGGATCCTGGGGCTTTCAAGGCGAGGACTTTAGCCGCTAGGCCACGCCGCCGGGCCCTCAGACATAGTTTTTAATCTGGCCTTTAAGGTTGTCACTGCTGTGGCCTAACAGCAGAGGCAGAATGATGAGAATCTTCTGTGGCACTTACTCTGCAGAATAATTGGAAGCTACAGCCGTGAAAGCTGTGGGCTGGTACCTGAAGCTGCAGACACTAGAAGATGGAGAAAGGGAACTCACACAGGAATAGCTAACAAAGAAGACTGTGTACAGCTCTAAGAGTGTTTGGCAAGGACATTTAAATTTATATGCATTTTTAGTATGGGGGGGCATTTATACACCTCAACAAACAAAACAGAGTAAAGATAAAATGCATTTATTATATAGTGTCTTCTATTTCCTAATGTGTGGTGCCCTTTCAACAAAAGGGAAGCCCAGCCAGTTATGTATTTTAAAGAATGTTCCAGATTCTCGTGTCTAGTATTCCCTCAGAGGTAGCAGGCTTATTGCTAATTCTGAACTCCTTGGGCCATCAATATTTTCACCACTGTTAATGTTTTAGAACTCTTCAAAAATGCCAATGCTTTTGCTGTATGATTTTCTTGTGGCTTTCATATAAGCTTATCTGACTCAAAGCAGACTCTGTGAATGTCTTTCCTGCTAGTACTTGTTGCAGTTCCAGTGGAAAAGACAGTGCAACTTTGTCCCTTCTGTTTCCAGAGCAGCAGCTGTAAAAGGAATTAATGGTTAAAGAAATGCCAGCACATTGTGCACAAGGCTGCTCTGTGTTCTGCCTCTGTGTGCTTAAGGACCCTGAGGGGGCAGCAAGGGAGACAGCAAAGGATTCCTCTCCCAAACACTCAGTCCATAAGCTCCCTGAGCTTTTTTGGCCATGGACATCCATAAACAAAAACTGGTATCAACAGGTGTTTTCATGCTATTTCCAGTGACAACTTTGTGACATAGCCTCATACAGGACTTAAAATCTCTTAAAGTTGACAAGGATGATCTTATATTTTCTCTCTCTTATTAGTAAGAAAATGAAACTCATCATGAATTTTATAAAAGGATGAATGTTTTCCTTGACTATTTTCTGTCTCTTCTCAATCTTCAGTTTCTTCTTTGTTTTTGTCAGTCTTCCATTTTTATAACATCTGTGTAAATGGCATCCCAGTGGAGAGATCTTTTCATGTAGAATGAAAAGCTTTTCATGAGCACCTTCTGCAGAATCAGTAGAACCTGGTGTAGACCCATATGAGCTGCCTTCCAGCCCTGGGAGATTCTCTGGTAACTGTGAAGTGGGGAAAATTGCTTACTCCCCTAGATTCTCAGTATTATATTTAGCAGCTAAAGATAACTAAAGATTGTAAACACTGTTGTTCTATACAAATATAGAGAAGAATAGTATCAGTGGTGGAAGGGAAATCTCAAGAAACAGTGTTGACAAATAGCAGTCAGCCTGAGGTTCCTTTGTTCCATCTCATTGACTCATCTAATAATGCTGAGGCAGACTTTGTGGTTGACCAGGAGAGCATGCATTTGCCAAATATGGAGCAGAAGAAAAGCCTTGTGAGCTCCCTCCCCTTGTCTACGCTGGAGCTGAACCAGTCTACAACTCCAGGGAGGCCTCTGATACAATCAGTCTGTCTTCATTCTGCCTCAGTTTTGGGCCTGCTGATCTGAAATACTCAGGAAAGTGGTGTCGATTGTTTTGACTGTTGCCCCATCCTTGGGAGAATGCCCAGGGGATGTGGAGAACCACCCCCGCCCCAGCAGCCCACATGAAACTGAACCAGAAAATGCAGTCACTGAGTGCCCAGACACCAGTAGCCAGAGCTGTCACCGCTATATACATCTGCAGTGGGTTTCTTGCAAATGTCCGATGACCCACATTTGAGAAAGTTAGGAAATAGTCTGTTAGTCTTGTATTCACCACCACAAGAAGATAACATTTATCCAGTAGGTATTGGGTAAAATTGGTCAAAATTATGACTGTGTAATGGATCCTGAGCTTACGGTTATTCTGAGCATGGCCAAGAAAAAGCATTAGAACTTAAATTTAACAATCCAGATATTAGTGAAAAATCCTTTCAGATTAAATACACGTCTGAGTATGAAAAGTTAAAACTATAAAGATGCATCTGCTAAACAGATTAATGGCAGTATTAATTTCACAAAACTGTGAAAGTTTTGTGTTGGCTCTAAAATAATAGTATCCAAATTTCTTTGTGTTAGGAACTCTGTACATTCATGAATTATTTAGGACTCTAAAACGTTTTTGTTTATGTGGGTTATATCAATTAATATTTACTATATTAAAAGTTAAACCTGAATGGGAATGACACTGTAGCATAGCAAATAAAACCTCAGCCTGCAAAGTGTGTTGGTTTGAGTCTAAGCTACTCTACTTCCAGTCTAGCTCCCTGCTAATGTGCCTGGGAAAACAGTGAAAGATAACCCAAATCCTTTGGTCTTTGCCACCCATGTCAGAGACCCAGAAGAAGCCCCTGGTTCCTGGTTTCAGAACAGCCCAACTCAAGATGCAGCAGCTATTTGGAAAGTGAACCAGCAGATGGAAGAGATCTCTCTCTATCTCTCTCCCTCTCTACCCCCTCTTTCTCTATGTGTGTGTGTAACTCTTCTTTTCAATAAATACAAATGTGTAGATGTTTCTTATTAATCTAGTCAAAATTTAAAAAAATAAATCCACTACTTGTACCATCATAACAATATCTTCGTATGCCATATAGCTACTGAAAATTGACTGTATAGTCTCAATAAATGAAAGGTGAATAACTTTTTACTCGTTGCTTTCTGACAACATCTTTAAGAATGTTTGCTCTTTTATCTTTTGGTGTCCATAAAAAAAGAGCAAAATAAGGAGCTACAATTTTCCACATTAGAATTTTTAAAAGTTAATTTTCAGGTGTGAATTCAGTGCAGTGGGTAGAATTCTGCACAGGATGCCTGCCTGCCATATTACAGTGCTTAGGTCCCAGTCCTAGCTGTTTTCAATTCTAGTTTCCCACTGGTGTGTGCCCTGGGAAACGGTAGTAATGGCTCAAATGTTTGGATTCCTGACCCCCATATGGGAGACCTGAGATCAATCTGAGCTCCTGCCTATGGGGAAAAAGTCATTACTTTAAATGCCCCCTTTGCCCTAACAACAGAGCAAATTCCAAACAAACTTGAAATTGAAAGTTTTAAATATCACATAAAAAATACACGAGATAATTTATAGATTTTATATGGAAATCTATGGAAAAGCATTTAACTTGAGGATAAGATTTCTCAGCTTAGAAATCACTGAAAGTATTATGAAACATGGATATGTAGACTATATTGAAGTTACCAACTGAAAGAGGCTGAGAAAGAATATCTATTTAGCCATAACATTGAAAGGTTAGCATATTAAAAAAAGATAAGCCTATTCAAATTATTAATATTGATCTGATCTAAGACTCCTTTGGAAAAAAAGGTCAATGTTATTTCACTTTCTGTCTACTTTGTTAGGGTCACAAGGATGAAAGCACAGGTTACTTAATGTCATGGAAATTTATGTAGGATTGCTAGGAATGTGAAATGGAGAAGAAAACACACTTTAAGCAGCACAATTATCTTGATCCCACAGTCACCTGCACTGCTGTTGGCTTCATAGTTAGGAAAATTGTTCTGTTTAGGAAAAAAAGTCCTTGTTTACCCTTCATTCATCTTCATGAAAACTGAAGTGGATTAGATTGCTCGATCATACTTGATGAGTGTAGTTGATTTAAAGAGATCTATTTTGGACTGTGATTTGTAACACCAGAAAATAAGAGGTCAGTATTTTGAAAATTTCTTTTTAAACTCGAAAGTAATGGCTTGCTTAAAATGTATCAGTATTTATCCTCCCTTTTGTTGTTTGCTGATTCCCAAGAATGTGATTCCATTACTGATGAGGACTTAGTATCTGTTCCATGCCTTTAGCAAATGCGCAACTGCCTTGAAGAATTAATTGGTCCCTGTCAGAAGGTGTTGGAAGGTGGTTCCGATTTGAACTTTGTTCTGCTATGTCTCCCAAGAAGTCAGTGTTGAAAATTTGGAGTTCAGTGTGGTGAGACAGAGATGGTGAAAACTCTGAGAAGGGCAGCTTCAAGAGAGGTTGTGAGGTCACTGGGGTCCTGCCCTTGGAAAGAATGAATGTCCTTTCTGGGGGAATCACAACCTTGCCGTGACTTTCTGTCTCATCCCCTACTCCTACGATGCTGTCCTCAGCCATGTGACACAAACAGAACTCCTTTATCAGAACCAGCACCATGCCTTTTGGACTGAGCTAAAAATGCTTCTTTTCTTCATAAAATCCCCCAGCTTCAGGTATTTTGCTATAAAAACAGAAAAAAAAAAAGACTAGTACAAAAAGGTAGCCAGATTCTGGGTATTTCCTCTCCTATGCAATTTCTGTAAAAGGCACTGTGCAGGTTAATTCAGTGCTGGTCGTCCCAGACCAGAGTGCAAAATCTGGCTTGACTCAGACAGATTAGCTTAGGTTGCTGGTAAAAGAGGCAAGCTTGATCCTGGCCTTCATTTTGGTCTGGTAGGTGGGTGAATATCCAATCTAACTAAGGAAATCAGAAGTTATTTGGGCTACCTATTGAGGATGCATGGCAGATCCAGCTTTCCCTATGATGTTAAAATTCTTGCAAGCTTCAACAATTACATTAACCTTTTTGGAATCCCAGTGCTCTTGTTTATAAACAGAGTAAACTATCTGTAACATGCCACTTAAGTGAGGATTAGGTAAATATGTAGCGTTGGATTACGTAGTTATATAACATGTGCAGGATGTATAATAATCTTAAAATGAACATCTCTTTTTTTCTTCCCCTGGGAGCTTATCTCACCATCATATTTCCTAACAAATCTACTTTTTGTTAATTTTTAGAGAGGAAAGATCATATAAATCCAACTTGTATATTGTTGGCTAATGAGGCATAATAAATGTTTCTTCTCAAGCTTATTGGCATTTTAATAATGAAAAATGAAAGATTATGCTATAATGGTCATACTTGAGCAGTGAGGGAAAACCCGAAGGGACTGTATCTGGAGACTCAGAGCAACTATCTAGGAATTCTTTGTTTAATTGCATTTTTGAGTCAAACTTGTGATTTAACCCTCCAAAGCTTAGATGTTATAGTGGGTAAGATGTCAAGATCACTGTCAGTCTCACGTTGGTGTGGCTCATCTTCCCCAAATCCCTTCTCAGAAAGGAAGTTTTAGTCAGTGTGTATTGAGGGCAGTAGGTACTATTTGTATAATCCAGGTGTTTAAGGAGTGAAAGGAGAAAATAAATATAAACGCTTTTTATAATTCACACTGAACAACATTTAGCAATGTATGCACAAAATCAAATTACTCATCTAGATGATGATTTTTGCTTGAAGTGGTTAAAATTATTCATGTAGAATACTACTTATTCTATGTTTTAATTATCTTTCGGACCGAGTAAAGTTGTGTGGGAATGCAGTACACCAAAAATTGCTCACAATTGCATTGAAACAACTGAGTGGACGGATTGGGCATGGTTTGGGGTATAGAGAAGAAATATTCTGGAGACCATTTGTCCTGAACCTGCTTGCAAAACCTACTATTAGTGACAATACACCACATATATTTAATTATCATTACATTCCGTACTTATGGTAAATTCCCAGAGCAAGTCACGGTTCTCTTTCCTGTTGAACTATTGCTCCACAAATCATAGTTTGGGGTTTTGTTTTGTTTTATTTTGGGGGGTTTTACTGCTTAAAGTCCCATTGCTGTATTTGTGGTAAACTCTATTGTGTATGATAATACATGACAACAACACACCGTGCCTACAAGCCATATAATGACTAGCAATTCTGTGGTCAGTAAAAGGAAATTACATAACATTAGTTGCCAATATGTTCTTAAGGGAAGAAAGTCCTCACATTTCTCCAGCCCACCTCCTGCCCTGTCACTCACCACTAATAGCAGGTTTTGTAAATAGGTTAGGAGTAAGTGGGACCCTGGAGTACCATTTTCTGTACCCCAAAACCATGCTGAATGCTTCCGCTCAGTTGCTTCAGTGTAGTGGTGGGCAAGCTTTGCAGTATTGCATTCCCACACTTGATGCTGTGTGTTCTATCAGAAACAAGGTGTGTCCTGCACAAACCAGCTAGGCTTCTTCATTATTCCTTTACTGACATTAAAATATTTTTACAGAAGAGGCTAACGTAAGATTCATGTGGTCATCTTGGACATTTCCACCATGTTCATATTGTTAATGGTGATTTCTTTTTGGTTTTGTTTTAGGCTTTTTTTGTGTGTGTTGTTTCACTTTTGTAGCATTTACTACTTATATAAAACTCAACAGCAATAATTCTCACTATGTCCAAGTCCCTTTGAGCCATTCCTCAAACGTCTGCTTATTTTCACAGATCATTAATTGAAACCTGTACTAATCTTCACTATAGCTAGAGGCTGCTCCTCCAGGGAGAAAAGCCTTCTCCCTCCAGAGCCAGTGCCAGCCTCCAGCTTGCTCTAACCCCCTTGTCCGACCGGCTTGTGTTGCCCATGATTATGGCTCTTGCTGGCAGCTCCATGGCCCATGGGATTGTGGGGCAGAAAAAGAATTTTGAATTATAGGGGGAAATGTTGCCTAAAAAAGGCATCAGTTTACTGATATCTGTTTGGTTTTTTTTCCTTTTTCTCTCTAAGATATTTCCATACATTTTGTTCTTCAGCTCAATCAAGTATGATTGGTCGCACTTCTTCAGCAACTTATTTAGGTTGTATTTGTGAGATAATCCAAGAAAATGCTACTGAAAAAATATACAGGCACATTTGTCATCACAGAACATGTGTCAGATAATGTCAGTTTTTTAAAAAACAGTATGCAGTTGATTGAGTACATGAAAGGTGTGGATTTTTTAAAAAGTTGATAATGATCAAATAACTATGTCCATTAGTTTTAGCACTATTTGATGCTTTTGATATTTTATCTAATTTTTATAGTACTAAAAGTTATTATTAGATTCTTTATTTCCAGCAAATCTTTGAAACAGAAATTCTCTTATTTATATTTCTCAAAGGCTATTCTTTATAACCTTCCTTCTCAGACAGGAAGTTTTATCAATAGTGATGTATTCCCTTGTGTATTTCTAACCCTACCAGGCTTGATCCAGTCAGACTCACACACCTGAGATGAACCCCAGATTTCTGGCAGTTAGGAAATCACTCAGGAATGCAGACTTATAAGTAAGTCATTAAAGCAAGCTCTGGAGTCCAGTAAAGCACGTGGCATGCAAACTGGGCAACAGGTGGTATATTTTCCATCACTCCTTAACCTCCCCCGGATAGCTTTCTCAAAATAGAAGAAATGTTTCATTATAGTAGGAGTATTATTGCCTGTCCCTTCCTAGCCAACTTAAAGGAAATGGGCAAAGACCAAACAATAATTGAGTGGGAAATCATAAGTGCTGATTAAAATAATCACCATATGATTTTGTAATTTAATTCCTATTTTGCCTTCTGTTAGCTTTGGATCTTGTTTCTCCTGGTCCCGGTCTTACTCTTGGATTTTGTATTGATTATTTTCTCCTTTTATTGTCTTGTTTTCACTAACTTGTTCCTCAAAGTATGGTTTTCGAGATGTATGCATCTGAATCAGTTGCCAACAGAAGCAAAATATCTGGAAGTGGAAACTTCCGAACAAGCGACTTCCTCCATTGTCAGGTCAATCTCATGCATGAGAAAATTAGAATACTATTAGGGAAGACAGACCTACTAGCATTGCCCATGGTACAACTGGGCTTCTGTTTCTTTTATTCTGCACTTTCTCTCCTATTTTGAGTACCCACCGCTCCATTTTCAAAAGCATTTCTGAGCCAATGCAAATCACTATGTCTTGGTCATGCCCCAAAAATATGCACCAAGCCTTAAATATTACCAATATCATAAATGATTCCATGGAAATAGCCATTCATAAGTCCTGGAAACTATCTTCACTCTTTTAATTCAGTCTTACAAGGCCTCCATATTCCATGATTGAGCAGATCATCATCTATCATCATGAATGTCTAACTTGTATTATGAAATCAAATTGGAATGTACCTGAAATACCAAAAACAATGCCATGATCATCAAGTTTCTCCTTTTTATATCTGTTTCGAAAGTTCCAGATCCTACAAGTGTTCTAGCTCCATTTTATAATCCATTTTCATGAGGCTTTTTAACACCTCCTTCAGGTTACAGTGCTTCTTCTAGAATATAGTATGTATTTCAGTGTTGTTATTATAATAACTGTAATATTTATAGATTGGAAACACTTGAGATTAAATGATCTATGAGGGGCCTTCAAAATGTTATAGTAAGGTATAATTAAGCAAAAACTATGACTACATTTCAAAATTTTTTGCACCAAAATAAATGTATCTTTAAATTTTTTCCATGCACCTTTTGAAAAACATTCTTATAATCCATAAATATTAGCTATTATTATTAATAGTCCTAAAAATTGTACTGAAGTAAGATTATGAGTAACAGAGCAATGGCAAATAATCTGCAAATCAAAAGTTTATTTAATCAGCATATTAACATGCTGGTAGGTACTAGAGGGCTTTTTCAGAGTGTACTTCAATGTGAAGTGTATGTCCTTATCATTAGTTAGCAATTCAAAGTAATTAACAGAATTGTCATCAATCCAGTGCCCCCTGGTCTGACAAAACATTAAAGAGGAAAACTCAGCTAGACTTTCATGCAGAATCAGATGATCAAAAAATAGTATAATTTTTAAAGTTACGTATTTAGTCACTTGAACATGTAGTGCAGAAAGATGAAAATATATGTCTTAGATTTAATTCTTTCTTTTGATTCTCGTTAATTTATGTCTATCCATCCTATGGGCTTTTATCCTGCCTATCCTACCTAAATATTTAGCCAGTGGTGCTGGTCTCAACACAGATCATCTCTCTTTTGAGACACTTTCCTTAACCTTCACACCTAGTTTGAGTGAAGCTCTTCCAAGTTCTCTCAGCACAGGCTCTTACCCTACCATGGATGGTGTTTGTCATCCAATATTATAATCTGTGTGTCTGCCTCTGAGCACCCATAAGTTTGAACTCTTTTTCTGTGAGAACTCCAGAACCAAGTAAAGGATCCAGAACACACAGAGATGAGTTTCTCAATAGACTAAAGCAACCCATATATGCAAATGCAAGTCATAGACATGTCAGCATCATTACGATATGTAAAACCTCCTTTGCTTTACACTGATAGTAAAGTGACCATCCAGTTCATGTTATCTCTGGCTCCTACCCTTCAATTATGACCCTTGTTTTCAGGATTTATTTCACTAGAAGAACATATCAGTTGAGGCCAAAAAAATCATTTTTTCTGGTGCTATCTTCTGGATCCATTTCATTAGAAGAACGTATCAATTAGTACCAAAAAATATCCATTTCTCTGATCCTATCTTCTGGAAGCTCTCAGAGTAATCTGGTTCAGTCTCAGTGCTCTAGAAAGCTGGATCTTCCACAGTTCTAGGAGTCTCCTGAGTTTACTCTCATTTCTTAACACAAATCATGATGGTCCCTTAAGAGAGAGGACCAGATATTGTATGGCCTTGTGAGTGTTTTCAACCTATCGCTTGAACCTCCTTGAGATTGTGAAAAACACATATTTTCTTTGATTCATTTTATCTAAATGTCTTGGACAGTTCCATAAATGGGTTTGTTTAAATTAACTATGAACCTGTTTTCTTTTATGCTATCTCCTTGATGAGTATTGGGTGGCTTTAGAGAGAGAAGTTTTTGCATATTAGCATGGAGTGTTAAAATCTGAAGGTTAAATGGATGAGACTGAATGACCTTACTGAGGCAAGCTTGTGTGAAAAAGTCTTGAATTTTTAGAAATCTTATATTCAATACACACCACAGAAAGGCTTTCAGCCTCCAGTGCTAGCTTTTGTAGGTCCATACTGTCAGTCCTGACTCAGTATGAGTATCAGCTTTTTTGAAGGTGTAAGTCTGTTTCTTAGAATTGTTGTGTAGCTGGGGTAGAAGGGACAAGTTTATAATTTGGGAGTTCGCTTAGTGCAAGTTTGTTTCTTGTAGTTGTTAATAAATGTGTGGACAAATGTGAAACCCATTTCATGTCAGATCTCTGACCAGGACATATAGTTCCATTCCTGAGCAAGACCTGCAGAGGAAGGTTAAAACCCGCCAGTCAGTCGGTGACTTGATTCTCTGCAGGGTCTTCAGATCCCTCCCGAGTTTCACCAACAGTCTTAGGAACTGAACATCAATGCCTACCCCAACTCACTCCTCTCAAGAAATGCTTCAAGTCCAGCCCTGGGAAACAGTTAATTTTGTAACTCCCAACCTTACATGATGCATGGAGAAGCCTGCAGCTGAAGTCTTTGATACCCTGAATGTCAGCTAAAGTACAGGATCCATCTATCCCTTGAGAATGTGCCTAACATTCAGGTGACTGAAAAAGCTGCCAGGTGTGGGGGCCTGGTTCTAGACTGGGTTGAAGTTTATGTGTGAGATGAGGAGCCCATGACTTGAAGAAGACATTGAGCCAATTTTCTCGCTAGATAAGCCTTAGTACCCCATTGTTACAGATTTGCTTTGAGTAAAAGGTGAGAAATAAATGCTCTGTAAGATCTCAAATGTTCTAGAAAGCAATTTTGCTGAGGCTAAGACGAAGAAAAGAGGAATACCTATGGGTTCTATTCCATTTTTTAATTTTTAAAAATTTATATAAAATGAATAAAGTTCTTATTTTTCATTATACAGTTATGGAAACATAGAGGAATCCTTCCACCCTGCTCTCCTTCCTCCCTCCCATGATCCCCTGTTACTACCCTCTTTCTTTCAAGTTTTTTCAATAGCAAATCATTCATTTCATATGTTGTCTCTGATCTCTGACAACTAATACACAGAACACAAATAATGCAAGCTCTATAAGGGAGCTTAGCATACCGGGAATTAACTTCTGTATATAGCATTTATTTTCACTCCTGAGTAATAGTTGGATTTCCATTCTCTTTTAAAAAAAAACAACAACACTTGTTTATTTATTTGAAAGGCAGAGTTATACAAAGAGAAAGAGAGCAACAGAGTGCGTTAATCTTCCATCCATAGGTTCATTTTCCAAATAGCTGCAACTGTGCTCGCTTCGGCAGCACATATACCAAATAGTTGCAACAGTCAGACCAAAGGGCTCAACCAAACCAAAGCCAGGAGCCAGGAGCTTCAGCTGGGTCTCACATGTGAGTTCAGGGGCCCAAGTACATGTGCCAATCTCTGCTGCTTTCCTAGACACATTTGCAAGGAGATGGATTGGAAGTGGAGAAGCCACTTCCCATAGCAGAGTCTGGCATCAGCCTAGCTTGATGTGCCACAACACTGGTCCCACTTGCGGTATTCTAAAAAACAACTCCTCCCACAATAATAACTAATGCATGGATAGAGAATACACAAGTGGCTACAAGTGACATTTCTGAGGAATATAGGGCAAGCAGGATTTTCCTGCTTTGCCTTAATGTTCCTCTTCTAATTAATTGTTTCAAGATTCAGAGATCAATGGATTGCTTTATTATTTAAGATTCCAGGTGACATGCAGAAGGCAAAAATATAAATTTGGGGGAAGGAGGTAGTGGCAATCAGCAGCTATAATGTCCCATGGCAGTTGGCAGGAGGCAGCCCACAAAATGCAATGAGAAGAGCTGAATGAAGCAATGTCTCTGCTGGCCACTCTAGCTGCTCTTAAGAAAATGCCATGAAGTAGGCAGCAGGGCATGTGGGATACTGAAGTTGCTAGTTTGGCAAGAAGGCTTGTCTTAGGAGGAAAGACTAGTTCTTTACCAGCAGGGTTGACCAGGAATAAATGCTGAAATAGTGCAAAATGAACTCCAGAGTAGCACCATAACATTGAAATATCACTGGATTCATTGGAGAATTGTGGAGGGATCAGGACAAAGGAAGGGATGTGGGAAAGTTGGTTTGAGATCTGCAAGTAAGAAAAGATCATATGCCTTGATGAGTCAAGGAAGATGGAATTCAGAATCACCTACTGTCCCTTTCAAGAGTGACCAGTATCTTAGAGAGGTAGTGTTTGTGAACCAGACCAAAGCAAGAGTTGAAAACCTGCTGGGCAAAACAAATGTATGAAGCAAATGTAATTTTTTTTTTAAGATTTGCTTTTTAATTTTTTTATTGGAAAGTCAGATATACAGAGAGGAGGAGAGACAGAGAGGAAGATCTTCTGTCCATTGATTCACTCCCCGGGTGGCCACAATGGCTGGAGCTGAGCCAATTTGAAGCCTCTTCCAGGTCTACCACACTGATTTAGGATCCCAGGATCTTGGGTCATCCTCAGTTGCTTTCCCACAGCACAAACAGGGAGCCGGACGGAAAACGGGGCCATCGGGATTAGAACCAGACCCCATGTGGGATCCTGGCACGTGCAAAGCAAGGATTTTAGCCATGAGGCTAATGCACTGGGCCCAAGGCAAATGTAATTTTACAATTTGTGTTTTTGAAACTAACATTCAGATTTTTTTCACTCAGACTGGTCATATTTGAAATTCAAAACTGAAATAGGTATTGGTGTGTGCACAGCTTTCTAGGGTTGTTTCTCTGTAACTTTTCTCTTCATGCACATGTTTTTTCACACCCATATGCACAACTATGTAAAATTTGTAAAATTTTGTAAAATTTGATGGTTTTTGCTTCTTCAAAGTTGGGTGTTACCAGTTTGTCCATTGCCCTTATGGGACCCATGTCCACCTGTCAAAAATTAAAATATTTCCAAAGCGTCTTCAGCATTGCTGAAAGGGAGAAATTGTATTTTACAACTGAAAAACGTTTTAATTCACTCTTGGCTATTTCTTTGGCATTTCATATAAAAACTTAAAACATATACATGAACTGTATTATTCCAATTAAAATTGATTAACATTCATGCCAATAATGACTGCAAAGTATCTACACATAAGTCAGCAAAAGTACTATAATTTGCACATAAATGCTGCTTTGTCACCATTTTAATTTTACATGCATAACAGTGTGTGTCAAACTACCTCATTCATATCCCTACTCATCAAGCAATATGACCGCACGTTTTCAATCATTTAAAAGATTCCTGTGCTTGTCTTTCTGCCACTCTCCTCTCTTTTCCCTCCCACTCTTGCAGGACACCCTCTTCTCAACACCACCTTGTGGTGACCTCAGTAGCTTCCGTGGACCATGGTGGGACACCCAGATTCTCTTTATTGTTGCAGGCAGTAGGGAAGTGAATCAATTGTTAGAAGCCCTCTCTGCATCTGTTTCTTGGTCTCTCTTTCAAATCAAATGTAAAAAAAAAAATCAATAAACTTTGAGCTATTCAGAGCAGAGAAATGAGTGCATCAAAGTCACACCCTGTGTATATTTCGATCGTTTTTCTGCCTCTCCATCTCAAAGACAATCTCCTAAAGGCCAGATACTGCATTGCTCACTCCAACACAGTCCCTTATATGTCTAAATATGCCAATCAACATTCACAGATGTGTGATAGACAGCTTTCCCCTTTAGAACTAGATTTTTCAGAGTGGGTTTGAAACTCACAGGGCTCTCGCCACAGGGACTTGTCTGCACATCTGACTGCAGTGTAGCACACATAGAATCCATTACCAAGGAGAAGTAATAGGAAACCACAGAAACACACATGGTGACATGACAAGACCTGAGAAATCTCATACACAAGTACATACCAGTCACAGCCCAAGTTCTGTGTTTCCTAGATTGGTATGCAGAAGGCCCATGGCCAGACCTTGTGTTCTGTCTACCTTCACTATGATGTGCCGTGCTTAGTTTATTTACTCTGAGGCTGACTTGACATCACATGCATTCCTGAAGGGTTCTAGTCTTCTTGAAGGGTGAACACATTCTCATACATACTGATGGTTCACTAAACAGTTGTTGAGTTGATCAATGAGTGACTCTATGGACACATAAGTCTTATTTATGGGCAGACACCATAGAAGCATTACCAGGACCATAGAAAAAAATGCCAAGTAGTAAGGTTGGCTGAGGTGGGGGAAAAACATTTAGAGACTATGTGGTTGGAAGGGAGCAGAAAAGGAGAGGCAGTAGCCAAGCCCTTACATTGCAAAATGCAACATGTTCTCAGTGGAGTTCGACTTCCCTACACAGTAATTATGTGCCACGGTGTATACACACTCTATAGCTTATTTCTCAAAACATACTTGTGGGCACATTTTTGCCAGTGCTATTTTCATAAGACATGTGCTACAGAAATGACCAGGAACAGCCCAAAGTAAAACCGACCAATTCCTCTTTCCTTTTCTCACCCTCTCTCTTCTAATGCTTATAAGACTTAAAGCAACTGAATACATTCTTTCCTACCTAGAATACCATCAACTTACAAATTTTTAAGGTAACCCATAAGCAATCTGTCTTGATCCTATTGAGTTAAAAGCCAGTAGAAATGGTCTATTTTGTATGTCTGTGGTTACTGCTTTCTTGGCTCACGGTAAGGATATTTTTACTCTTTCTTTGCTGACATGAGATACAGAGCCCAGTTGAGAAAACTCTGAGTAAAAACAAACAAAAAACAGAACAAATTAAGGGGCAGGGGAAGTTGAAGACATGTAAGAGTTGCAAAACCATCAAGCCACCAGGATTTGGGATGTGCCTTTAAACTCCTATAGAATTTCTGGGAACACTCCTTGGGAAGTGTTTTGCTTTCAGGAAAAAGTTGTTCTATCCCTGAGAGTGTGAAGAAGCATATGAAGGTTGGAGACTGTGAAAACATTTTCAGCAAGAGCCAATCTGGTAGCAAACGTGTAAAAATTGCATTTTCACAGCTCTGTCAGAATATGAAAAAAAACTGCCCTTATCTCTTTCATGACATTAAAAGTGATTTGAGGCAATTAACACTTTTATTTCCTCCAAATAAATAAACAGATTGTTCAGAGTCTTGGCATAGCATTGCACAGTTGTGTCAGGGCATCATCTCAGCTGGAAAATGATGTGGCACAAAAACTTACCAAGTATACCTATGTTCATTTCTCCAATAGTCTTTACTTCATTATTAAGTAGTATTCACTGAGTCTCTGCTGGGGAAACGTGACTTCAAAAATAGAGTCATAGTCAACTTAGTTTTGAAGCAGTTTCACAATGGGATGAAGCAACCATAATGCAGAAATGGAACTAAGTCAACTTAGTTCTTACCCTACCATTAATTTCTATCTGAGAGATCAAGCAGGATGATGTATAGTCTATCAATTAGGCAACCTGGATAAGCTCTTTAGGACTTCAACTAGGATTTAGAGAAGACTGCAATAAACTTGAATAGATTGAAACCACCAGCTGTCAGAAGGAACAGGCATGTCATCATTTGGAAACTTGCAAGGTGCAACCTGAGAGCCAAAGGAACAAGAATGCTTCAGTGATCTGGATGTATGTGGAGTAGGTTAGAGCAGATCTAAAGAGAATCAGCCACTTTGGGCCAGAATGTCCTTAGATAATCAAGAGTAGCTTTGCTGAGACTAGTTGTTATCCCAAGGGAGATCTACTAAAACGAGCCCAGTGCCACTGCTGTACCGAATGACCTTCAGTGCTATAATTTTTTTTCTTTCCTTTTGATAAAAGGTAAAAACTACAGCTTGTGACTAGTCATGTTTGTGTTTGAGGTCTGCTCTGACACTTAGCAGTCAGCTACATGGTTTTTGTGTTTCATTATCCTCTGCATGCTGCTACTCACTTGGTAGGGTGAAACGAGCTGGGACACAGCACTCAGCTCAGAGTTTGGCACAGGGCAAGGATCAACTCCTCCTGAATCATAACTCTCCTAACGACATGGGGGGCTATGCCTAGTTAGTCAAGGGGAGCCAGTTGGTATCCCAAGTTGAAGGTCCCTCAGCTGCAGACTAGCATGCATTACAAACTCTGTTAAAACCGGTGGTATCACCATATACTTAGGAAGCTGCTGGCTAGTAATTGCTCCACACCCAAACATTTCATATTGGATAATCTCTTTAAGAGAAGCTTTTAGAAAACAAAGAAAACTGTTTTTCAGAAATGTCAGCCTTAAGGCATAGCAAGTTAACTCATCACCTGCAGTGTCAGTATCTCATATGGTGACCAGTTCTAGTCCAGAAGCTCCAGTTCCAGTCCAGCAGGCTCCTTAGGAGAGCAGCAGAAATTGATCCAAAACCTTGGCCCCTGTACCTACATGAGAGACTCAGAGGAACTTGCTGGCTCCTGACCTTGGTATGGCAAAACCCTAGACATTGTGACCATTTGGGAAGGGAACCAGAGGATGAAAGACTCTCTCCCTCTCTCAATCTGTAATTCTGCCTTTCAAATAAGTAAATTTCTTTTAAGAAAAAGAAAGGAAAAGCAAAGCTCAGATTTTGTGATGGAGCATTATGTTGCTTTATTTAGTGCAGAAAAGGACAGTAGCTGAGTAGTGTTCTCAGAAAAATACAAGCATTTTTATAAGTACCTTACTTGAACTGAATGATGACAGGCAAATGCAGGATAAAAAGTTCCCTATTATTTTTTAGTGATTTTAAATAATACGCCAAGCCACAAACTAAATTCTGTGTTTTCACTGCTGGATGACTGCCACACTTGGCTTTTTTTTCCCCCACAGAGACCCCAGTCCCTGTAGCTCTGAAAACGAGGTCTGTGAAATTCTGCCCATGGCCCATGGCACTCCTTATCCCTTAAACAATAATCCATGTTCTTTAAAGTAAACCCTAATGGTTAACAGATTCAGTAGCCCCTAATCTTAAATAATCCAATGGAAATCCAAGACAAACACTTAATTCCAGGTTCCCATCTTCCCTGGATGTTTCCTTTGGTCTAGCTACAAATTAAGCTCATCTGCAAACTGAAGTAACCTGAGAATGACGTCACATCCCTTGTCATTGCTTTCCTCTACAGTGCAGAGCATTTAAGGATAGTCCCTCCCTAGATGTATCCAACTCCCCATTCATTATCACCATTCAACCTATAGCAATTCCTGCCACTCCCTTGAAACTGCTCTATGTCCAGTTACAGGAGTGCTAGTAAGAATTCACTGTAGACTTATGGGAAAAACATTTCATATAGGCCCACAAAGTTTTATGCTCCATGAGGCTGATACACAATAAAGACCCCTTTGCAACCGGAGTGAGCCACTCCCCATTGCTGTCCTCTGAGACTGAAAGCTGATTCCTTGTGCTGGGAGAGGAGCCAGGAGCAAGCATCTTGGGTAAAACAATTGACCCACCTGGCAGTCACATAGTTTGCAGGCTCCAGAGAAAATGCTAATTATTTGTAATCAAAGTTTGGGTTCTGTTCTCCCCTTTGTATTTTGAAGAATCTGAATCACAAATTGTCTGAGTTCCTTCAAGCTATCATGAACACAATCATTTAATTTCAATGAAAAGATTAATGTGTTTGCTTGATGGTGGCGCTTAGGTTTTCATTAGAGGAAATTAGAGGAAGAATCCCTCTGTCTTTAGTCAGCTTCCTAATTGCACTCATTTTATTTGATTGATAGAGGAGGCTTCAGAGGGAAGAGAAGAGAGGGGGGACAGAGGCCACAACAGAATCCCTTATTCTCAACCCCAGACAACACAGGAAATCCGCAATTAAATTGTACTGCTTCCGTCAACACTCAATAAAACACATGCATTATATTTAATATCTTTCAACTCATTATAAGAATGATTGCTTGTGACATGGAAAAGTTAACTCCTTCCTTCTAGACTTTTTGTTACGATTGCAGAGTTAAGCATGTTTCTGTTGAAAAGTCAGTTTGGCAGAGATTCTGTAATGTAAAGTGTTCTGTCTTCCTTCTATTTTCAAGAGAAAACTTACCTTACCTGTAACAGTTTCCTCCAATGTGGGGAGATGGACAGGAGTCTCTCTTCTCCCTCACAGCAAGGAAAATATAACGCGAGACTTTTCCTTACCCGGACCTGGGAGAGTGAGATCCCCTAAGCCTTGGGAGAAACAAACACACCAAGACAGCAAGTAGTTCAGTGAGGCAGGGAGTTTGGCGGTAGCCGTGATTGCACTGCAAAGCTTTTTCTTAGGATGCCAGGTCCGCCTTGGGACAATGCCTGCCTTGTGTGTGACCACTCAGGAAGGACTGGCTGGCCCCTGACAATGAGTCGCTTGGCACACATCCTTCCAACTTGGTGGCCCAAAAGGATCTGGAACTGGTTTTCCTTCTCCCTGTGTTCCGCAGCCTGCCCTGGGCCCCCACCCAGTAGAAGGTTAAGTAAGGAAGAACTGTTTGCTCTGGCAGCTCCTTCTTTTCCTCATGATCCTTGGCTGAGCAGCTATGACTGGAGGCCCAGGTGGTTCACTGTTGTGGGGTGGATGTTTATTTTGTGGTCAGTGTCTGAGAAGCACCAATTCCACTGACAGAGGCTGCCTGCTCAGCTCCCTAGAAGGTGATGGGTGCAGTTCATCGACTTCCTCCCTTCTCTGCCTGGTCCTTTATCTGGACATGTGCACTTCCTCCAGAACTGTGTGGATCAGTGAGTCCCCTGGATTTCCACCCATCCAACCACGGAAGTGAGGATGAAAGCCTCTGATTTGGCCATCATTGACAATCTCAGCTGACAAACAACCTTAGTCACCCAGGTAGGGAAAGAGAACCACCAGAAAGGACCCAGCACACAAAGAGGAAACAAAGGCCCAGGTTCAAGGCAACTGTCTCTTAAGAAGTGCTATTTATTGAATGGAGAGTTTTAGAAGAATAAAATATCTGACAAACCTATCTCTTCATCTGTTGTCAAACATTACTAGAGATTGTGTTCTCCTGAATCTGCACATTTTCCTTATTCCCCTGGCTCCTCTGTGGTGGAATTAGGAACAAACAGCTAACAGGACACCATTTCTCAGAACAGAACAGTCCTCTTCAACGCTGATCGGGTTCTGAGTGAGGAGGAAGCTGGGAAACATCAGCTTCTGAGTTTCTTTGATCACCAGGAGAGATTTTAGATGTGCGACAAAATTCTAAAATCTCTTATCCCAAGGGCTCCTTCATTTTAATAACATTTTTATCTTCAGAAAATGATTTGGTTACAAAATTAGCTGAATAATAATGATTATATTTATAAAGATATTTTAGCATATGATCTAATTTATGCTGATGAGAGAAATTATTATTAGTTTCAGGGTTATTAGTTTCATGATTTCTGACTGTATTAACAAGGTTTGAAGTTCTTTAATCATCTTTAAAGTTTTTTTTACATTCTGGATGTTGTATTGTCTTAATCCATTTGTGCTGCTATAGCAAAATACCCCAAACAAGGTCATTTTTTTTTGTAATGGTTAAGAATTTTATTACTGAAAGTATTACATCTCTTGTGAAGATTCAAATGTTACAGCAAGGTGTAAACACTCCACTTGAGAAAGAAACAATACTTCTTCTCTTCCAAGATTTCTCCCCTCCTTCCTACCCCAATCCCCTAGAGGTCTGGTATTGAAAAGCACCCTGCCTACACAGAGTAGCTGGGATCTCTGTAGTTTCCAGGCAAGGTGAAGGCTGCCTGCCCAGTGGCCTTTCCCCCCAGTTGCAGCCAAGAGGAGAATGCAAACCCCAGTGCAGGTGGACAGACTAAACAAGGTCATTTATAAAGAACAGAAATTGGGCAGGGGGGTGTTTGTTTGTTTGCTTTTATAGTTCTGATGGAGGAAAGTCTGTGCTCAAGGCCTGGGCAGGTTTTCTCTCCTGGCAAGGCTCCATCTTATAGCCTCTTCTGGAGGGTGAATGCTGTGCCCTCACATGGAGGAAGGCAGAAGGACAAGCTCCCCAGAAGTCTCTTTTATAAAGACCTTAATCCTGTTCATGAGGGATGATCCCTCAAAGCCCAAGAACATCTGCAAAGCCTCACCTCTTCAGTCTGTCCTGTTGGCCACACTTGAATTTTAAAGGTGACATGGTCAGACCTTAGCCTCAGGCTGGACTATGCAGATCACTGACAACATGTCCAAGCTGCTCAGGGCAAACAGTCAGAAATTTATCTTGCTTATAGCCCTTTCTATTCCAAATGCAGCTTATTCACAGTGAGTACCCAATAGATAGCATATTAGGAAAGGCCTTTTAAAGTGGTAACATTTTAAATAGCCTTAGTCCTGATTTGCTAGTGATTTACCCTTGATGAAGATTTGCTTATGTGTTTGTAGTGCTATGGATACACCAGGACTTGTCACAAAGGTTATGCAAGTGTGATTTCCAATGTCTGAATGTTAACAGTGATGAAATAAGACTAAAGACCTGATGCTCTAGTAGTATCGAAATATGAGTCTGGTGGGAGCTGTTTAAGTCATTGGGGGGCATTCCCTTGGACTGTGGTTCTCATAAGAGCTGATTTTTTCATTCAAGTTTGGCCCAGCTTTTCTCTCTCTGCTTCCTGGCTCACAGTGTAATCATGCCTCCAGAGCTGCCATGACTAACCCTTATAGACACCAGAATATGAGGCCATCGAATCCTGAACTCTGATCTCCGAACTCTAAGTTGGAATAATTATTTTCTTTCCCAGAAAGGCTCCTCTTAGTATTTCAGTTTGAAGTCACAAGAAGACTGATACAGAGAGGAAACAGTTAAAGATAAGTTGGTAAAAGAAAGTAGCACTTGAATGAAAATCCCATTTGTAACTGGTGATTTTGGACAGGCTAGCAATCTCTTTGGTACTGTATCTGCAAACAATGACGCTACAATCTTGCAGGGCTTCAATGAGTTTTGACATACGATCACATAAAAACACATCCATTCTGTTCGCTTTACATGGTCCAATTGACCTGACATCTATAGATATTAGCAAAATCATGATAAGAAATGTTGAGTCAACATTTATTTTTTTCTCTGTAACAGCAGAACAAATACACATATGTGTGTATGTATATATGTAACTGGTTTCTGAGTACCCAAATCTGCCAGACATAATGTGAAGCAATAGGTTGCAAAGAAATGTGACACGTGATTCCTCCGTGAGGAGGAGTCAACATAATTCTCCGTTGCCCATCTGCTTCTAATTGTGGTGAGAAAAGAGAAGTACGCACATTTTGGAGTTGTAGAAAGGTAAAAACAAGGAGAAAAACCTATCTGCTACATTCTTGAAAAACGCTTGCTATTAGAAGTAATGGAGAAAATTGTGTTGTTTATAGTATAGCAGACTAAGTTGAAATATCACCTTCTGTTTGTAGTAGTTAGGCCAAGTTATTATTCTTTAGTTTGAGGAATGTACTCTTTAGTTTTTACTGAAGTGAGTGATATCTTGCTATTTGCCTGTATGTGTTTCTTTGAATTTTACCTGAATAGGCAGGTAAATCTTTTTAGGATATAATGAATCGATACTATCCAATTCATAAACCTCTTCCTTTTAAACAGTTGTTTCCGTCAAGGTGATGAGTAGTATATTGTCCGTTTAAGGCTTCTGGGTGTTTTCATGGTATTAATGCCAGGTTGTACCTAAAGTACTGTCTGTCTTCTTAAGTTTCTTTGACATCCTTTTGCTACCTATTGAGAATATCTTTTTCCAGCTTTTAATTTGGGTCAAGAACAAAGCCTGTTTTTGAGTCCGTGTGATTAATGATTTCTTACTAAATAACTAACATTTGGACTTCTACTTATGCCTAACTTTGAAGGAAGAGGGAAGAGGTACTGTTAGAGTTTCTGGAGAATTCTGAAGGGGGCAGCATAGGCATCAATTTTCTTCTAAACTCCTTCAACTCCCTCCACCACCCCTAAGACATAGCAGGAAGCTGGATTCTGACAGTCACCATAAGGGAGGAATTTTTTTGCCACCTGTAGTTATCTGTCACTATTGAGTGCATAATTCTTTAAAACATGGTTATAGTTCCTTTTTAATGGAGAGCAATCTTTCATATCTCACACTTAGTATGTATTATATGGAAAGAAAAACAGAACCTCAGATAGTGAAGGATACAGCTGGTATTGGCCTCTCTTCTTGGTTTTAGTACAACCCAGACTATCCCTAAAGAGCACTCAGTCCCCAAAAGGCTGCCCTTCTTTTCTGGAAAGCAGTTAGAGTTCTACCAGGAATTCCTAGCTGTCCAGGTAGGGCTGGGAGGACTGAAGCCTAGCCACAACACCATGTTCAAAGTCACGACAGCCAGCAACCCAGGTGGCCTTCCTGGAGAACTCACCTCCTGGCCATCTTCAGTTTTAGTCTCTTGAAAATATATGCTTCTGCCTCTCAACTTCTGAGTCCTCACCCAGTGGTCTGGGATTATCTTTGCTTTCTAAGATTCAGAAAAATAAAATATGGGCCTTAAATATATCAGAAATGTTGGTGGATTTATTGCTATTAAAGCAAGTTTAGGCATTAAAATTAAATAGGCAAACTAACACGAAGTAGAAGAGCCTTACGTAAGAGAGTTACTCTCACTTAAAAAAGAAAAACAAAGATCATCAAGGAAAGTGTTAATGAGTATCATGACGGGGTCGAAAGGGGAAGGAGGGTCGCATTGTGATCCCTGGGTTAAGCCATATCCCATTTGAACACCCTTCGAGTCCCAGCTGCAGAGGTTGACCCAAGTTCATGGACCCCTTCTTCTTACCTGTGAGACTAGTAGGAAGATCCTGGTGCATATGGCTTCTGCCTGGCTTGCCTGAATTTGTTGAGGCCATTTGAGAGTAAACCAGCAAATGCAAGATCTTTCACTCTGCCTCTTCTCTCTCTCTCTCTCTCTCTCTCTCTCTCTCTCTCTCTCTCTCTCTTATTCTCTCTCCATTTGTGTGTGTGTGTGTGTGTGTGTGTAATTCTGGCTTTCAAAAATAATTTTTTAAAAAAGCTGAGTATAATTTTCAGAGATTTTTATCTGCAAAGTAGACTGCAGATTGCCTAAGATTATACTTTCTATTCAGGTTTCTCTTATAGCACACAAATAAACTACATTTTATGTTAGTAGAAAGCAAGTTATCTGTTTTTCATATTTCATACCAACTTAAAAATTCTTGAGAGCTTTCAGTAATACAACACAATCAACAGGGATCCACTAACTAAGTCAATAATGTTCCAACCGAAAATGGTGAACTCTGAACATTTTGTTTCTTGAAGCCTCAGCATTTTAATTTACCTTTTTAAAGCTGCAGAATTGCTCTAGGAATCACCAGCCTCACTATTCTCACCGAACTCCAGGTTACTGAGCTCCTTGAGGAGGGATCCCAAGTCAAAATTTACCCCCAGAAATAGATTCCGGTTTTTACCTTACCATTTCCTGTGGCAGCTTCAACTCACATGGTTTGATGTTCACCACTCAGTTAAAAAGACAGAAACGTAATGTCCTATGATCCTATTGCAAGGGGCTTCTACTAAATCAAGTCGCCCAGGACCTTTCAGCATGTAGCCTGAATGGAAAATGTAACTGAAAAATGGATCGTGAAGAGAAGGACCTGAGCCACAAGAATAAGCGAGATTCATCTCCCCCAACTAGCTTTTTTTTTTTTCAATTCTAAACACCATTCACAGAAATTTGGTATCCATGGAGACAAGTGTGGCACATGCCAAGTTTACATATTCTGTGCAGGTACAAAAGGCTAGCTATCCAATCTGATGCCTCATTTAGGAGAAGCAGAAGAAATGTGTTTGAGGAGAATATTGAGTAATTGAGCTCCTAGCATATGCAGAAATGCATGATTTGTACAAGAAAGAATACAAAATGGACAAGTAATGATGTATTTACAACCACGATTTCTATGTAGTAGTGTTGGCACCCTCAACATTCTAGCTTTCCTTAAATTCCTATTATTACCTGTGAAAAGATGAGAAAATATTCATATCACAAGTTTGCATTTTATTCCCTGCTTTCCTTTAAAAAGAATCCTCTATATTGTCAAGTAGCAGATGGAATTTTTCTGGGACTTGTTTTATGAATAAATGATAGAAAAGAAAGCAAAGTTTCCCAGAAATTGAGTAAAACCATGGCATCTTTGCATGCTGGTGACCAGAAATAAAGCAAGACTGGAAAAGGAGCAAAACAACAGAGAAGGGAGTGTTTGGTAGAATCTTGATTTAATCAGCAATGAACGAAGGCTGTGGCAAAAAAAATAAAAGTGTGTTTAGAGGATAAGAGAGTAAGGACATCTGGAGGCAAAAACTGCCATGAAAGGAAGTTGATGTTGGTTATGACTATGAATGGGAAGTTCACGTGAGAATCAGGGCAGACAAACCCCATGGGGTGATAGGAATTCACTGTGTTATATGTAGTCCTGCCTGAACTCAGAGAAAACCATGGAGAAGCCAAGTGAAAAGAACTATGCTGTCTTAACCATCAGTTGAAATGGCTGAGTATTTCGACTAAGCCTTGCCGAATCAGCCTGGCTATCAAGAAAATAATAAAGTAAAAAACTAGAAGCTCACATTGTTCAAGCTGGTATTAGAGAATGAACTATTTAATCCAATTTCTGCATTTTTTTCAATTATGTATTGATTTTTATTTAAAGGCAGATTTTACAGGGAAAGGAGAGATATTGAAAGAAGGCCTTCCATTCCCTGGTTCACTTCACTGGTTCAACAGTGAAGAGCTGATCTGGTCTGAAGCCTGGAGTCAGAAGCCCTTTCCAGGCCTCCCACATGGGTGCATTTTCCCAAATACATGGGACATCTTCTACTGCCATCCCAGGCCATAAGTATAGAGCTAAATCGAAAGAGGAGAAACTGGGACTAGAACCAGTATCCCTATGGGATGCCAGCACTGTAAGGTGCAGTATTAGCCTGTTGATCCACTGTGTTGGTCCCAAGACCAATTTTCTTACCATAAAATGTTGCCTAGTGTGTAACAGGGTTATTTCTTTAATTGCCAGTACATATGGAGAAAGTAGTGACTGATCAGAATCAGCATGAGATCCAAGATGGACACGAGCAATAGCTTGGACCACAATGATGAGCAGGCATGGGAGGTAATAGCAGGGCAGGGTGGGTGGGGAGAAGAACTGATGACACCAAAGAAAAATGCATCCACATCCTCAATATCTTGATGAAACAAGCTCCTAGCTACTTTTTTATCTGAGAGTCAGAGAAAAAAACAAATAGATACATAGGTAAACATGTATATACATATATTCTCATAGATGAACTGTATAATGGAGATTAGCACACTGCAAAGTGAAGATACATTGCAGTATGCATCTCTACTCCCAAATAAAAGGGGGACTCCCAATGTTGAATATAGATTGACAATAGAATGTTAGACTTTCTGTCGTTGTCTATATCTACAATGCCATTATACACAAAAATAGCAGACTTGTGACTATTATGAAAGGACTGTACTATTATAATAATATGAAAGAAAATGTGGTGGGGGGAGGGTCTTGGGAAGTGGAATGGGGACTCCCTGTGTCTCTGGAACTATATCATGAAAAAAATTTAAGAAAAACAGCTATTCTAAAATGATTCATTCATTCATTCATTCATTCATTCATTTGAAAGTCAGTTACAGAGAGAAGAGAAACAGAGATCGTCTGTCTCCTAGTTCATGCCCAAAATAGCCACAATGGCTGCAGCTGGGCCAAGCCAAAGCCAAGAGTGAAGTAGTTTTATCAGGTCCACCATGTGAGGGCATGATCCCAAGAACTTGGACCATCTTCTGCTGCTTTTAGAGGCACATTAAAAAGGAGCTGGCAGTGGACCTTGGAAGGATTTTCTCATCCTTGGATTGCATTTCAGAACTATCAAACTATCAAAACCACTTGAGCAAAACTCTTAGAGCATGCTCCACACAGGGAACCCTGGAATGACCTCAGGTGGCCCATTCCCCATCCCAGGGTACAGAGGCAGCTGGGAGGCTGGGTGTAACTTCTACTCTTATCTTCCCCTTTCTCCTAGTTACAGGAACAAGAAAAAAAGAAAATTTGGAAACAATGGTCTCACCCACTTTCCCCTATCCTGCAACCCTTCCTACCCTAATTAACTATGTAAACATCATCAAAAATAAAACTTAACAAAAATTTTTTTAAGTGGTAAAAAAGGGGAAGGGGGAACTGAATCAGAAGCAGAGCAGTCAGGACTTGAACCAGCATCCACATGGGATACTGACATTGCAGATGGTGGCTTAAGCTACTACACCACAGTGCCAGCTATAGAAAATGTCTGTTTCAATAAAAAAAAAAAGGTGAAAGAACTATTCTAGTCATTTTACATGCTGTAAGTCTGTGCTGTGTTTTCATGCACTTAGCAATTTGACATATGTTCAAGTCAGAAAGTTAACTTTATATGTGATTCATTTGACACAATTTAACTCAAATATATTTTAAAAAACTTATGGAATGTGTCAGTTATAGCCAATATGGTGGATGTGACTGTAAATCTTGCATCTCCAAGATTTTGAGAGCAGATTTCTGCATGACATGTGGCGAAAGTGCAGGCATTCTAGGTGGAACTGAAAAAACTATTATTTCCTAAACATTGTGGAATAACAACTACTTACATATTATTCACATTGTGTCAGATACAGAAGTAATCTAGAGATGATTTAAAGCTTATAGAAGGATGTGCAGGTGATAAGCAAATACTATGTTACTTTATGTACGGGATTTGTGCACTGATCGATTTTGCTGTCTGAGGGAGGTACTAAATCTAATCTCCCATAGATACTGTAAAAGTACTTGGTTCCTGATGACATAATTATGGCTGATAGTAGGCACTCAATAAATATTTGTAAACTTTGTTTGCTTTATGTTTACCAATAACTTTTCTATAAATAAGTAGCAGCCAATCTCCTGAGATCAGGATGTATTGTCACTGCCTCACTGTCCTATTCAGAGGGGCAAATGAGCACACAGTGAAGTGGGAAGAAGTTGGGATACAATGCAGCTTTAGTAGACAGAAATGGCAGTTGGTCTGTGGTTCTGGAAGGGTGGCATGTGCCAGCAGGTGCAACTCTGAGTGTGAGCAAAGCACCGAGCTCAGAGGAGCTGAGAGAGGATCTGAGCCAACGAGGACAGTAAATCCTATTGCTTGTCCAAGGCCTTAAAAATTTCTGAATTTTTAAACCCACGCTATATAATCATTCAAAAATCTTGCAGAGTCTAAATTATGAATTTCTGGACCCAAAGGTTTCAGATAAACAATTATGATCTTGGATCAATGCTCATTCCCTCCAGCAGTACATGGTATTTCCTTTTGCTTTGTGTCTTCACCCCCATTTGTTATTGCTGGACTCCCCAAGCTGTATAAATTTGGCAGAAGTGCTTGTATATTAATGTGTATTCATGTGTTTTAATTTTACTTAGGTAGAAAAATCTTTTAAGCCATCCTTTACTGTTTAACTTTATTTATTATGTCTTTGATCATAACAAAGACTGTAATTTCAATGTAAGCTACTTTTTCAATTTCCTTTGTAGTCTGCTTTTGTCTGTGTGTGTTTTTAAATAATTTTCTCCTCCACTTTGAGACCATTTCAATATGCAACCATATATTTTCTGATAACTTTATAGTTTTGGCTTTTCATGTTTTCTTTTATCTAACTGTAATTTATATTTCCACAACAGGTTTTGCAAAGAGTCGGAGTATAACTTTAATGTTGTGTTTTACAAATGGCTAGTCTCAACATTATAGCCTAATCCTTTTTAACTCATTTAAAATGCCACTTTTGTCATATACTGAATTTTTATGCCATCAGCAATTCACTTTTTTATATCCCATTGATTTATTTTTCTATGTCTGTGCTAATTCTGCAATACTTTGACTTTTATAGCCACTCACAACCTGTAAGTGTTCTTCTCTTTGTTTCTCTCTCAGTAAACTTAACTTGTTGATCATACTATATACCTTGAAACACAATTTTCTTTGGATTCTGTGATACCATGCTCTTATTTTTTCTTATATTGTCACAAGCTTTGTCCACCTTTTAAATTAAACATCTTTAGATAAATATCTTTTAAATATCTTATTTGTCCCCTGGCACCTGTCTTTCCCCATCCTAGATGTAAAGTTCCTGGATTCAGAAACTCACCAATATAGTTCCACTCAAAGCTGTTCTTCCAGCATTAATTCTTCTGAGCTCATAACAACATATGCATATCTATTTAAATGTTAAGTACAAAGGTGAACCTATCAACTTTCCTGGCATGCTTACTCAACAAAAGGCTCCCATTTGAAATGGCTAAAATTTGACTCCAGTCTTAAATGATTCACCCCTCATTCTTGCCATCTTCTTCTACCCTCATCTTCTTCCTCCCTCATCTTCTTCCTCCAGTTATTTCCAAATCCCATTGCTTCATTTTGAAAATGAATTTTCTCATGTCTCCCTGGCCACATTACCACTGCCTCATCCAAGCCACCATACTTTCTCTGTCCTGTTTTTGTTGTTGTTGTTGTTGTTTTTGTTGTTTTCATACTTTTTTACATGCTCCATATAAGTCACAAAGTGACATTTCAAGACATAAGTATGATCATGTCCTTTACTGTTTAAAACTCCATATTTCCCTTGTTGAGTTTTGATCCTTTAACATGGCCTTGCCCTGCCTTTACTTTCTGCCATTCAAGTCACACTGAGGTTGTTTTGAACCCTTGAATGCACTCTGTACATCCTCACCTGTATGTGTGTAAGTGCTGTCATCTCAGCTAGCACCACTTTTGCAGTCCCAACTCTTTTTACTAAAGTGTCTTCTAGCCCACTCCATTTCAAGAGTTCCTCATTCATATCCTTTAAAATTTACTTGTCACTTTCTTCAAGGAGAAGCTGTTTCTCATTTCTTCTGCTGTATCTTCTGCTTCCCTTCAAGAAAAAAAGAGTCTCTTCTTCTAAGGATTCATGTGATTAGACTAGGTACCCACTAATAATCCAAGAAAAAATATTTCTGTTTTTTTAAGACCAATCATCTTGATTATTTTGGGAAAGTCTCTTTAGCCAAGTGATGTGACATATTCCCACGTTCCAGAGATGAGAATCTAGGTGTCTTCGGAGGATCATTCTGCCCATCATGCACTCCTCTCAACTGAGTCTTACAAGCAAACAAAATGCCAATTTTTCTCTCCTGTTAAAAAATGCTCTCCCTAATTACAGCCCCCTTTGTGTGCTCACCTCAGAAAAAAAAAAGCTTGAAGTAACTACCTGCACTCTATTTTCAACTCTCCCATTTTCTCTTGGTTTTTCACCCATTCAACTGCACTGAATCTACTTTTAAATCAAATAAAAAAGTGATTTCACATTCTATCTTTAGGAGTCCATTCTCTGTATTCTTTTAACTTTCACTTTACACAGCTGTTCAGTAAAATATCTCATTTTCCTACCGAGAGACTGTCCTCTCTTGGTTTTTCTGGGACGTCCTAAACATCCCTTCTCCATCTGCTTGGCTAGTTTTCCCTCCTATTCTTGACAGCAGTAGACTTCTTGCAGCCTTTCCATCTGCATTTGTTTCTAGTCCTGTGGCTTTAAAAAACATGTATAATGGATACAAATTTGTTGCTATAGCATGGAATTATTCTCTAAACTCCACACTTGTGTGTTCAGCCATTTATGCAGCTTGTCCAAGAGAATATCTTTAAAGGGAATCTTGACATATTTAACATCAGACTCTTGACTTTTCCAAAAAAAATCTGTTGCTTGCCATGCCCCTACCCTTGCCTCAATCTCTTAGTTATTGCCAGCTCTATTTTCCCATCTGCTAAAACTCCAAATTTTGGAGAGGCCAGTGAGTCCTCTTACTAATTTTTCTCCTTTATACTGACATCCAATGCATTTAACGAATCTTACTGTTTCTAACACTACAGTAGAGATAGAAGTCAACTACGTTTAGTGACCTCCACCAAAAACACTGTGGCTGAAGCCATCATAATTTACAGTATTGTTTTTATTAGTCATCTTCTTCTACCATGGAACCTACATGGCAATTGAAGTGATTCTGTTAAAATTAAGTAAGACCACCTGACACCTCTCCTTAAAAGGCTATGCTATATAGAGGAAAATCCAAAGACTGTACAATTGACCTATGAAATCCTGTGTAATTGGCCCCATCTACTACAACTTGTCAATCAACTCAACCCTCAGAGCTTTCTACAGATTATCCGCCATCTATGATGCTTCCCCCATTCGTATCACCTTCCAAATTTGTGCTCAGACATCTTTTTTTCTTTTAGTGAATTCTTCTTTGGATACTTAATTTAAGCTCTTGACTACCTGTTTAGTCCATGAATTTTCCCTCTCATATTTTTTCCTACCATGATGTTATTACCATGAAAGATCCTATAAATAATTATTTAAAAATTTATTGTTATGGTTTTTCTTCCCACAGAAGTATCTAAGTTTCACGAAGGTAAATAAGTGTGTGTGTGTCCATTGCTTTGTAGCTTACACTTGGAGCCTATCCTGGGACAGAGCAATCAATAGTGTTCATTGTTGTTGATGGATACTCCAGAGCTCTTGCTTTTTTCACCTAGTCTTTCTCATGCACACAAATAACACTTCCATTTTAGTTTAGCTGAATCAGGAATCTGGGAATTATTCTTGATTTCTCTCTCACACACACATCTCAAACCTTCAGGTTCTACTAATTCTATCCCCAAATGCACACACACACACCTTTCCAAAGTCTGGCCTTCTTCCCTTCTTCATTGTTTTAAACCAAGTCCTAGCCAAGACCACCTCTCAACGACTTGTTTTGTTGCCTCATTACTGGTCTGCCTGCTCTATCTTTGTTCCCCAGGATGCTATTTCCACACTGAAGAGAGAGATCACTTAGAAATTTGTATCAGATCATAGGCATTACTCAGCTTGAAACACTCTGGTTTTGCATCCAGGAATAAGGTCTAAATCCTTACAAGACACTTCATGATGTTGTCCATGGCATAGTCCCTTGAGCTTCTTTGTCTTTGTTCCTTTTCTTTCATACAGCCTATTCTCATTTCTGTTCCTTGAATACACTCAACAGTCACCTGTCCCAAGAGCTTGACACTGCATCCTCTGCTGAAAAAGCAGAGGCACAACTGGCTTCTTGCCCACATGGGGGCCTCTGCTCAAGCTTGCTATAATTGAGTGCTGTTCTGGACATTCTACCCAGCACAGCGCACACAAGCGTGCGAATGCACACACACACACACCCCATTTATACCTTGGCTTCTCACCTCAGCACATTTCAAAGTCGTTATGAAAGCAGTCCCCCTTATCTGTGGTTTCACTTTGCATGGCTTCAGTTATTCACAGTTGACTATGGCCTGAAAATATTAAGTGGAAAATTCCAAAAATAAACAATTCAGAAATTTAAAACAGAATGCCATTCTGAAAAGCATGAAAAAAAATCTCACACTGTCCCACTCCATCCAGCCTGGGGATGTCAATCATCCCTTTGTCCTCACTTCATCGTGTCACATAGGCTTTGCATCACCTCAGAGCATCACAAGAGAAGGGCAAGGATAGGGCACAAAGACATTTGCAGAGAGCGAGCAAATGGGAGAGCACATACACGTAACGTCCACAGCATGGTGTTGTATCCTAGTTCATTACTAGTTATTGTTATTCATCTCTGACTGAATCTAATTTATCAACTAAATGCTTTAGTGTATTGACATACACAGAAAAAAGGCCACAGGACACATAGGTTAAGTACTAACCTTGCTTTCAGACATCCACTGGTGCATCTTGGAACTCATCCCCATAGACAGGGGAGGGACTACTGGATATTTGATTTAATTACTTACCTTTTTTTGGCAGGGGGGCTATGTTCCTGGTTTTTGAAAATGCAAACTCTGGGAACAAATTCTGTTTTGCTCACTACTGAACACTCAGCATGAACTCCAACTATAGTTAGACTGTTAACGCTATCATGTTGAATCCTAATTGGGCATTCCTTCTTTCTCAATGACTCCACATCAATGCTTGAAAAAAAGATTCTGAGGCATCTTGAGTGTTGTACCTACTCCTAACACTTGTGTGTCTTAGAGCAAAGGAGACAGCTGATTAGCCAGTGGGGAGTCACATGCCCTCATAGAGTTATGTTGTCGGGCTGGGGGGGAAGATGATATAATCCATAGTGGAGGAAGGAAAGTTCCTAAGAGCAAAAAACGAGTTTCTGCCTGCAGAGTCTGTGATGGTGATGGAGGAGGAAGGGGAGGAGAGAGGTGGAGGAGGCAGTAACAACAGATGGCCACCACCGAGATTTTCCAGAGTGGGAAGAGAAACCCAGGGCTAAGCTGGGGCCCCTGGTGGAAGAAGTATTCCTAAATAACCATGCATTCTCATACTTTGGGAGAGGACATGCCACCTCCCCACCCACCACCCCAGGCCTGCCCATATGGCCTTACCATGCCCTGCTTTGTGAATGACTCCCATGGGTATCATAGGAAGGATGGCCATGGAGAGAATTATCCTGAGGTCTTACCACAGAATGGGCAGCAAAGATAGACAAGCAGGTACTCATTGGCAGCCTTTGCCTAAGCAGCAGCTCTGTGTTGTCCTTCTCTGGCTTGTTTGCACAGTCCTATCTCCCTGGCCATCCAGATTCCTTAGCAACTCATTTTTAGGTAAAGGTAAAACCAAATGAGTTTGAAAATAGACAACAGCTGTGATGTGGGTACACACACACGGGGAAAAAATACAGATCCAGCTGCTTTTCACTAGCTCAGGATTTTTTATTTAATTTTTCTTTATTTATGCATGTATGTTGATTAGACCTAACTGCAAGATCTTACAAATTTTATCAATGTATTCCTCAGTATTTAGCATGTTCCGTAGGTGCTCCTGAGCATGGGGTGCCCAGACTCAGCAGGGGCACTCAACGCATTCTTCCCATAGTACAGTACTCTCCAATTAACAGCACATGCAGAGGAAAAGCAAAACCCTTTGACGTCACTGTTGCAACGAGGAAACATAAACAAAAAAGGCTTCACTCCACTGAGCTGCCAGCGCTGAAGCCGATTGGTCTGTGGTTTCCCTTGCCTGTGGCAACTGACAGCACCTCCCAGCTTCGCAGGCCGGCTGCCCGCTCACCCAGCCAGTCGGTGGGTCTGGGCACTGCAGCAGGCTGGGCTCTGTCCCAGCACTTGTCTGGGAGAAAAGTGTACTCACTCACCCAGAGACAGTCTCGCTTGCTACCTTCCTTTCTCGAGCTCTCTCTCTGCTTCTGTGTGATTCCGTGTTTTTTCTTTCTTTCTTTCTTTTTTTTTTTTTTTTTTTTTTTTTGTTGTTGTTGACTTCATTATATTTCTAATCCTGGATGAGGTTGCTGGATTCTGCAGTACAAGTCTTCATGAACAAGCAGCACCGCTCAGAGATTTCACGGCATTCAAAGGTTACAGAACTGCCACTATGGTTAAATGTCTTGTTTAATGGTTGAGGTATGTACAACAAATTTCAGTAATGAGTTCATTTTTCTTCGGAGGACAGCGTTACAGAGCAAGGGCAGGATTATTACTTAAAACGAACCTGTGCATATATGTGTGTGTGTATATATAAAACTGATATATATTTTTTGAACTGTGATTGTTACTACAGCAACCAGCTTTTGAATTTCCTTCCTTTTTCTAGGCGAACTGACTAAACATTATCACTTACCCTTAATTAACCATTTAAGTGCAACAGACTTTCATTCCACGCAATGTCATGGGAGACTCCTGTGTTTTCATGGCATTTTAAGACTCCCGCTGAGAGCTGTTTTTTTATGCATGTGATATTTATTCTTCTAATGTAAATTTTAGAGTGAATCTTGGTTTGTTTTAATTTTGGAGGTACAGGTAGGAAAACGTTGTAAAACGACTATTGAGGGTTGTGGGACAGGGAAGAAATTTAGATATTTTTCTTGAGTTTGTCATGTTGGTTAATAGGAAACTTCAAGATGAAGAAATCAGTATGAAAAAAGGGAAGAAGCTGGTAGTGAGATCAGAGGCAGAAAAATCTATAGGGAGTATCCAAAAAATAAATTCTTGAAGAAAATTCACTTTGTCATCTTGTTGCATAAAAAAAAAGTTTTAGTTTTTACAATCTACAAAGATGACGTAAATACTGACTTACATTTCCAGTGATTTAGATCTTAATAATAAGATTTAAGGAAAATATAAACTTCATTGTGAACACTTTAAATGTGCTAATTGTTTTTTCCTACAATATTTGAAAGCAGAGTGAGATATTTAATTAGGGAGTTAAGTGATTGAGCTTGGGGATTAATTAATCATCTGAAATTCTGTTCTTGGGCTTCAGCCTGAGTGGCTGTTGCAAGGCAAGAGTAAGCCTGATTGCACCAGGAGGCAGGCATATGCGTTCGCACACAGTAAACTCTCTAAATTGCTGCAGGAAGCAGGGGATTAAGCACAGAGCTAACCTTGTTTTCAGTGGCACATTATTGTGAATGGAAAATCAGGGATCATCAATTTGTGTAAAAGCAATTGACTCAATACAGGGTTAATGTGAATTTCCTTCTTATCTTTCCCAAAGTTATGCAACAGCCAATAAAACTGGATTATGTTAACCCTGTTCCAAAATCGTTCACTTGGTTTTTCTCAAAGTTGCAGAACCAAGAATCTGTGAAACTGGGTCTTGTATTTAGCTGTATTTAGCAAAGTATCAGACATTTAGTGCATTTCCAAGGGTTAACACCATTAATGCACAATACTGTAATGTACCAAAGTTAAGAACTGCAAAAATGTTACCTCCAAAATGCAGAAGATGTGGTGTGATTGAACAATTGCGTTTCTGCAGTGCTAGTGGGAAAACAAGGACTTTGTGTGTTGCAAATACAGAGCTGCAGCTCCTCCATTTCCTCTGCTTTATCCTTCACTACTGGCTGCTGAAACAAAGAAGAGTGTCAGGACTTGCACCTAGACTGACATTTACTCTAAAAAAAAAGAAGTTGCTTTTGATCCACAATGGAAGCCCAAAGTCAACTAGCTGCAACTCCAAAACCTGTATCCCCTTTGTAAGGATTTGTACCTAATGCAGTCTGACTTGAGTACATTCAATGGAATAACATGTGATGACAAAATCATTGGTCATGATTTGTCAGCACATGAACTGGGAGAAAGTTTCTTGGGATCAAGTTACTTAGCACAAGTGTGGAAAAATTCAGGATGTTAAGGACAGGCACCAATTTAGAGAAAACAATTCCCCAGTGCCTCTTCTAACACCTTCTACGGTCAGTGTAGTATAAAGCTACCCCCTTATGGGTTGCTGAAAAAAGCCTAGTGAAAATGTCTCCTGAGTACTCACTATCCTGCATCTGCTATAAATCATTTAAATAATTTTCAAAAAGGTGGCATTTTCAACAATCTTTGAAAAATATTTTCGGTGTTAGTTCAGCCTAAAATATAATCTACAAATCAGTAGTCAATGGTCAAGGAGAGCACTCCTAACATCCACAACTTGTGTTATTTTAGCCTAAGGATGGATATCCTAAGTGCAGAAGTGCAAGGTCGAAGTTTCCTTCCAGTTAGCATCTCCACCTGGAAGGTACCTCTGCCTAGGAATCCTTCAATCAAAGCCTAATTTGCTGTTAGTCAGGCTCAGATCCCAGAGGAAGCTGCTTCTTGATTTTCAGGACATTGTGCTGGAAAGAATTTATTAAGCTGTAAACTAATCCAAAGCATGGCCTGAAGGGTCTCGTTCTATTGAAAAGAGCTGTCTGCCAACTGGAGGGATAAGAATAGACTTCAACAAGTCAAAGGAGAAAATAACTGGTATTCTAAATGGTTCAACTCATGTTGGTGAGGTATGTAGCTTCTTAGAGAACTGCCTGTGTATGGAAATTATTATTCAAGGACTCTACCATCTTGAAGGTTCAGCTGTGTGTTCCAAAGAAGTTTACTGATAGATAGGAAACTGTCTTCCAGAAGGTACGTCTGAGCAAGTAAGGAGAGATTTGGTGTTTAGAAACGTACCTGATCCCTCACACAAGTGTGAAGCCGTTTCTGCTTGTGTTTGCAGTGCTCTATCTCCTACAAACACATTCAAAAAGTGCTTCAGTGGCATGACAGTAGCTTGGGGTTAGAACCCTTGGGCTTCTACAAGTATCTCTGACAACTCTGTCAACATCCTCACTGATTCATAGGTTGGTGCCTACTAGGTGGGTCGGTGCTCTTTAAAATGGCTTGTATGCACATTGGAGGAAAAGAGGAGGAAAGGGGATGGATGCAGAAACCCAGGCTGGTTGAATAGTTATCCTTATTTTCTTATAAGCCAGGCACTGTTAGAAATTTGAACACACAAAGTAAAATATATTAAAGCCCTTGGGTATAAATGAAGTATTTTTACTCATCTGTTTCTCCCATGTATGACTTAAGTATCTGATTTGATTTGTACATAGAGAGAGACTACCCGGAGACCAGGAACTAAGATGGGTCCCATCCCAGTCCCAACCAGCTGGGGCGCTTTAAGCTACTCAATTACAATATTAATCTCAGTTTCCTCATCTAACAGAGAAGCTGGTTGTATTGAGCTGTTTCTAACATCCCCTTTCAATCAAACTTTAGTTTTCTTGTTCTCAACCTGAGTTTGTTTTTTAAAACAGCATTTATATATAAACATGAAAGTGTCAGACTTTTATTCAAAACAAAAACATTTCCTTATGTTTTCCACATATTAAGGGCAGTATCTGTAG
The DNA here is from genome assembly GCF_030435755.1 of Ochotona princeps. Lineage (NCBI taxonomy): Eukaryota > Metazoa > Chordata > Mammalia > Lagomorpha > Ochotonidae > Ochotona > Ochotona princeps. Next base: position 27,911,527 of record NC_080832.1, on the reverse strand, counting down.
AGAGGAAGTGAATTAAAAAGGAGATAAGCAATGGTTCTCACATCTAGAAATGTATATTCTGCTGAGCAGAATGAATGTGACCTGTACAGAGAGCAGTGGAGTGTGGACGAGACGAAGCTTGGGAGGGACATGGTGATGACAGAAAAAGACACAAGTAATGTGACGTTACCATTTGGATTTCAAGAAAATCTCAAAACCTACAACTACACAGATATTTATTTTTCATATGATGTTCCTCAAGGTCAGTTGAAATTGCCATTATTTTGAATCATATCTGTGTCATGGTATACTCAAAAATAGAATATTAAAGAGAGCCAAAGCTTTTCTGTAGGTCAGTTCAGCTATCCCCTGCCTATGCACTGGTGTCAGCATCCTCAACCCTTTAGCTTTGAACCTAGGTGTTACAGAATGCAGGAGTCCTTAGGGAGCGTTGGGAGTAACCTCAGATCCCAACGGGCATCAGGAGAAGGGAAGGGGGCCTGTCAGCTGTGACGGGCTTGAGCACTGGCACGGAGATGGTGGGAAACATCATTGGTGTTGGGAATCCTCTGATGATGTTGCGGAATGTCCAGAGGTTGAGTTGTGTGAGATAAGGCAAATCTCCCTACGGGCCTCCACTTCCTCATCTTCAAAATAAGGCTGTTGCTGCCTTTCTCCCTCCTATTTCTGTGATTTACTGTCACAAGATTAAATCTGAGTCATCAGCAGGCATTTATTTTTATTCTTTTATCCCTTGTTCCCACCATACCTTATTACAGTTTGCCGTTACTCAGTTACCTAAATTTACGTAATTAAATTTTGCCACCAGTATAGCCTCATTGCTTAAGAAAAATAAAACTGAAGCAGCACCTTGGGGTTAGTTTGGGGATTGGACAAAGATCATCACTTTCCTAGGAAGAATCCCTGTCCTTTTCCCCTTTGTCACATATTTAGTTAATTTACTACCCCATGGCCAGAGCACTCCTTAAGATGTCAAAGGACGTGTTTTGTCTTCATTGTAGCTGGGAACTAAATCCCAATCATTACTTAGTTCTGTGATACTTCACTTGCTATGTCTCTCTATGGCTTCTTTAAAGACTGACTGAAAATATGTCGATGATTACGTTGAGGGAACTCTCAGAAGACAATTTTTGGTAAAGTTTCCACTGAGTTCAAGAAACCTTGTGCTACTGGCATGGTGTTACTCCTTTGTCCTAGTGGTAGGGTTTGATGCATTTCAGTTACCTTGATCCACACACTGGAGAGGATGCCAGGTGGTTCAGAGAGTGCCAACTGGCCCCTCGCCGACTGAAGGCTTCATTATTAACAGCGAAAGCATACTGAAATAGGGAGCAGGCTTTATCATTTTGAGTAAAATTGAAAACAGGACACAAGATACAAAGATTCATCAGATAATTTGGAATTTTTAGTACTATCATATAAATATCTCAATAATTATAAAACTTTAAATTCGTTCATGAATGCTTTATGCCTTTGTGTATAGATTAAAAGTATGAGAATAATGGGAAATAATGGCTGTGGACAATGTACTAGTTTCAAAAGTTTATGTCATGAATTTAAAGTTCTTTCTCTTCCTTTTTTCTCTCAGTCTCTTGAATGTGTGAAAGGAAGATTACAAAATGTGGATTGGTACTGAAATTTTTATAACCTTTCCTTAAGTAATATTGAAAATGCTTGTTTTCATTTTTCCTTTTAAGTAGTTGTAACTTCACATAAAATTTTTAGAAAAAAAATCCTGCTTACATTAAAAAAAGTCTTGATTTTATTTGAATGATAGAGTTATAGGGAGAGGGAAAAGGAGACAGAGAAATATTCCATCTACTGGTTCATTTCCCAGATAAACAGGACAAGGCTGGGCCAGACCAAAGTCAAGAGCCTGGAACTTCCTGTGGTCATCTGGACCATGAGTGGCATGGGCTCAAGCATTTGGGCTGTCTTCTGCAGCTTACCCAGGCACATTAGCAGGGAGCTGGATCAAAAGTAGAACAACCAGGTCTTGAACTGGCACTCATATGAGTGCCAGCATCATAGGCAGCAGCTTAACATGCTATGACACTATGTCAACCCCGATTGTTTTCTTATTACTACTTTTTATGTTTTACATTATCACAGACCACACAAAAATAAGAAACATGAAAATAATCCTTCTACAACATGAAAGTATCACTTGCCCCTGGCTTCTTAAATATGTACACACACACACACACACACACACAGACTCTGTTAAGAAATGGAGATTATACCTGACTAAAGATGCTGAGGAATATTTAAGAGAATTGATTTCTAGAAATCTTCTTTCCACCTGGTTGTAAGGATCCTGTTCTCATGGGTTCAGGTGTAGACATGGGGAGCTCAATATATGCCAGTGATAACTAAAGACATCAAATGCTCAGTGTTTTAGACATCCTTTGATCTAAGTGAATGTTAGTCTGAGACTGTATATGCTTGTTTATTTTTGTATTGCTTACAATATAAAAAAATCAGATATCACTTCAGCCCCCAAATAAATGAATTTTAAAATATACAACATGTATTTAAAATCCATACACTAGGATATCATTCAGGTTTTTTTAATGAGATAAATTTACATCTGAAACTCAGAATGACTTTCCAAGTACATTAATTGGGGAAAAAAGATCCTCCACATTAACATTTGTATAAATATACACATGTATTCATACTCATAGAAATGTTCTGAAATTCTAATTTTAAAAGAGAACTTGGAATATGGATCAGAACAAGTCTTAGTTTTTACATGGATACCTTAGCACTCTTCATCTTTCCCCCCTATACGTTTATGGCATCGATAATGGAAAATAATTACAGACACACGTTTATTATTCTAAGTTGAGAAGAAAGTTAAAAGAAAGAAATTTATTTCGTGGTTAGACTCCTTTCTTAGCCTTTGCCTTCAGTGCTTCCTGAAGCTCTTCCAGTGACTTTGACATGGCAAGAGGGCATAGAAACACCCAAGCAAAAGTCTTGGAAATAGGAACTACTGCTTAAGACACTTGGGCCAATCAGTTCCCGGGTAGCCATTTCCCCATGTATAAAATGAGGAACTCAGTCAAGTTTAATGTTTTGGCCAGCTTGGACATATGTCTAAGAACACAGTTTGGCCTGTTGCATGGCTAACTAAATATTTGCGATCTTTCTCCCTAAACTGAACATGCATATTTTACTGATTTGGCCATTTAATTCAATTTTCTGTTTTAGAATTGATCAATTTCATTAAAATTTTCAAGCTCATTAAACATGTAAAATACATCCATCTAGATAATACCCAAGGAAACCATACATAGACTTCAAAAATTACATTATTTGTCAGTTATTCAGGAAACAGTACTTATACTAAGACCTATAGTTTATACAGTTATGCAAGCAACAAATTCTTTTTCAGTGTGGGTATGATTTATACATTTCTTGGTTTTCCAGGAGGAAAAAGAAAAATGCCTTCATTTCCCTTTCTCATTATGCCACTTGCCAGCTGCATCCAGTCAGATGAAAGAGCTCACTCATTCACACAAGTGTGGAAAGCATCTCATGAAAGGAGATGCTGCAGTCATACAGAGGTCTAAAGAATGGCTGGATTTAGTAAAGGTCATTAAATCGGAGCAAAAAAGTTGCTTTTCATGTGCTAGAAATAGAGTCTATTTCCATGTCCTTAAAGCTAGTATTCTTGCTTTTCAAATAAAATGAGAACTTAATTTAAATTTTGTTTTGTGTTTGATTTGGAAAATATTAAATATTAGTCATTTTAAGTGTTTAGTACTTTTCTTTCTTGTTTTTATGGACCTTTACTTATGTTTTTGGAGTCAAGAAAGATCTTGATGTTAAAATAAAAGGTATTAAATAAAAACAGGTGGAATATTGTAGGACAGCAGTTTTGAATTTCTAGAACTCTAGGTAAATGTTTGAATAGATTATAATTTTTAAAATTAGAAATATTATTTTCTTTGTAACTAAATACATCAACCCCAAGCACCTATCTTTGGATGTATGAGAGTAAGATCAAGAACAAGACCCTTCTTACAATTGAAGACAAAACACGTATAAAAGCTTTTCAGGTAATACTCATGTCAGAAATAGGAGAAAAAACAATGCGGCTGAGTCACAGCACCCAACCTATTTCAAACAGATTGTCTCCTTTAATATAAATCTTTAGAAATAAATATATTTTTGAATTAAATAGCTATAAAAAGCATGTAGATTTTTTTCAATGCAATTGTATATTTTGTGTGGAGGGAGACAAACTAAAGCAGAAAAATGTCAGGATCACACTCTTTCAAGGAGTACTGGATTTGTGACCTAAACCCTTGAGTTTAATTTCCAGAAAGGACTTTATGCTTTTGGCAAAATATTTAGCAGTTTTTGCTTTTGAGTCTTTAGAATGTAAATGTATTCCTATTGTTATCCTCTTGAAAGGCAGAGAGAAAGAGGCAGACAGAGGGAGAGGTCTCCCATCTGTGGAGTCACTTGCCAAAAGCTTCCAGCAGTAGGGAAAAGGCCAGGACAAAGCAGAAGCCTGAGACAGCCCAAGCACTTCCTCACCCCAGCCCCCCACTACCCAACTACCTCGGCCATCGCTTATCGTCCTCCAGGGTGCACTTCCTTAGGACGCAGGATGTGGGGCAGGAGTCAGGACTTGAATCCAGATATCGGTATGGGTGTGAGCAACGCCACAACAACCTGTGCTTAACCACTTAGTCAAAGACCTGCCCTAAAATTGTAAACCTTTTAAGTTTCTAAAATGTCTGCCTTTCCTGTGTAATTTCATATATACTAAATCCCTCAGTTCATGAGACAGATATCACCTCAGTTTTAGAATGATCCCGTAAGGTAAGAACTAGGTATGTCCATTTTAGAGGCTAAGATATTGAGGCTCAGAGAAATTACAACTAATCAAGTTAAAAATCAACCACAGATATTTGGTAACAAATTATCTTTTATGTTTAAAATGTATCTTTAATCATTCTATGCATCAGTTGGAACATATTTTTAGAAATATTTGTCCAAACATAAAAAAACAATTTGTTTCAACAATGCTTAAGCAACCTACCCACTATGTTTACTTAAGGGTAGAACTCAAGCAGTTTGTCTCACATATTCGCAGTGGGGAAATCCGAGACTTTGGACATCAAAAACTTTGCTCTGGGGGTCAGTGTAGTAAAGTGGTCAGTGGTGCACAACTCGTATTTAAAGTGGTTCACCTTTCAGCTCTGTGTCCAGAAGCAAATCACTTAAGCCATCCAGACCTCGCTCTCCTTATGTATAAGACAGGGGTATCTGCATTATGGTATTATAAATTTCTGTTTTTCTTTCTAGTGTTGATTTTGTGTTATGACTTTTCATTTAAGGGGATGTACAGTAGCTGTGAAATGGAGACTAACATCCAGATGTGAGGATGCAATGTAGTATACATTTCTACTTCCAGACAAAGATGGACTTACAATGAAATTGTTCACTATATCGTGACAATAGGATGCTGGACACTCTGCCATTGTCCATGCCCGCAATGATAGACATATGACTGTGTATGAAGAACTATATTTTAGTAATGATATAGAGGAACTAGGTGGGGGGAGGGCATTGGGGAGGGGATAAGGGAAATGCCAGGAGCTTATGGAACTGTATCATAAAATGATAATAATAATAATAAAATGTAAAAAATAAATAAATAAAAAAAGATTGTTGAGAAGATGGAATTGACTGTTAATTTGTAAACTGCTTACATTGTGGAAAAGTTGCTGTCAGGAGGGTTTATCCACTAGTACTCTTTGCACACAAGTTTTTAAATTATTGCATAAAGTAATAATTATGTTGTGAATACTGCTTTGGAGACTTGAAACATCCAAGAGAACCATTGTTTTGCTCTAGTCTGTCTCCCTGAATTCATGACTTGGAAGCTTAGTTCCCAATGTAGCACAAGTGGGCCCTTGAGGAAGGTGTTGGGGTCCTGGGATGGGATGGGGTGGAGCACTGATGGTTGATGTTGTTATGGAAGTGGGTTTCTTATCTCGAGTGCAGGTTGTTATAAAACCATCTGCTCTTACACCCACCCTGGTCAGTTGGTTCATTCTCACCCTCCCACCTTCCATCATGATGCAGTGTGCCAATGCCTACACTATACTCTTGCAGTTCCTAGGCTCTAGAACTTGAGAAATAATGTCCTTATAATTAACACTATCTCAAAGATTCTTCTGTAGAACAGAGGGTGAGTTAGAGCAAGTTCTAATTTTTTTTACTCTCGTATTAAATTCTAACATTCATGAGAGAAAATTACCAATGGCACAATTCACTTAGTATATGTGATTGTGTAACTGCTATCCATGTCAAGAAATAAAACATTATTATGTGATTGACATCTCAGGCATCGTTTCCTTATTCAACATTGCATCCTGATTCTCAGTAAGTTGTTACCTTCAAAGGTACTTCTGATTCAGGGGAAAATGAAATTCTAAGTGGTATCGCCTCAATTTCAGTTTCAGCTTTTAGTTATTGATACATAGAAAAACAGTTTTTGTTTTTCAAGCTGTTATTAGCAACCTTGCTTAGCTTACCTGCGAATAAGAATACTTAATCTATAGATTCTTTTGTTTTCGATTTGGATAACCATACCTCCGGGAGTACTGGTAGTTCTGTGTCTTCTGTTTTCATGCTGTTTATTCTGTCTTATCTCTGGCTGGGATTTTCAGTACTTTGTTGGGGATGGATAATGGAAAAACATTATCTTATTTCCAATCTGCAAAAGAAAACTTTCAACATTCTACCATTAAGTGTAATGTTCTGCGTAAAATGTTTAAACTTTCTTTATTTTTAATTTTCACAATTTTATTGATATGCTTTTTGTTTTAAATGGAGTGATCTGTTACAAACATTTCCACACAATCTCCAAGAAAAATTCAACAATAAAAAGGAAAAGTTCCATTTTTCAGTGCTAAAGATTTAGGTAAAATTAATCTTTTTTTTTTATTCATTAATTACATTGTATTATGTGACACAGTTTCATAGGTACTGGGATTCTCCCCACCCCTCCCCAAACCCTCCCACCATGGTGGATTCCTCCACCTTGTTGCACAACCACAGTTCAAGTTCAGTTGAGATTCCCTCATTGCAAGCATATACCAAACATAGAGTCCAGCATCTTATTGTCCAGTCAAGTTCAATGGCTTCTTAGGTATACCCTCTCTGGTTTGAAGACAGAGCCAGCAGAGTATCATCCCAGTCAATTAAAAGCTCCAACATACCATCAGTAAAAATTTACATCATTATGGAATTAATTGACATAGTAATGAGTAGCCAGTATGTTAAAAATAAATGCTAGTTCTTAACCACCTTCTGTGACAACCTCATTGACATTTCAGTTTTAGTTTATACACAACATATAACATACATAACGTAACATGTTATACATAACATCATATCATCTTAAATTAAGGCAAACATGTGGTATTTAAGCTTTTGGGATTGGTTCATTTCCCTTAGCATTATGGTTTCCAGTTTGGCCCATTTGGCCACAAAGAACTGCATTTTGTTTTTTTTAATAGCTGAGTAGTATTCCATGGAGTAGATGAACCATAGCTTTCTTATCCAATCCTCTGCTGATGGGCATTTTGGCTGCTTCCATGTTTTTGCAATTACTGATTGTGCTGCTATGAACATAGGAGTGCATGTTGGTTTCTCATAAAACAAGTGTTCTGGATATATTCCTAGGAGTGCTATTGCTGGATCATATGGTCTGTTGATTTTGAGTTGTTTGAATGTTCTCCATACTGATTTCCATAGAGGCTGTACCAGCCTGCAGCCCCACCAGCAGTGGAGTAGGGCTCCCTTTTCTCCACAACCTCGCCAGCAAGTGTTGTTGGTGCTTTTATTCATGTGGGCCAGTCTTACTGGCGTTAGGTGGTACCTCATTGATGTTTTAATTTGGATTTCCCTTATTGCCAGGGAATTTGAGCATTTTTTCATATGCTTATTTGCCATTTGGGTTTGTTCCTTTGTGAAGTGTCTGCCCATTTCCCGTGCCCATTTCTTGAGTGGGTTGTTTGTTTTGACATTTTGGTTGTTTTGTAGCTCTTTGTATATTCTGTAGATTAGCCCTCTATCACCTACGTAGTGCGCGAAGATCTTCTCCCATTCTGTGGGTTGCTTTTTTACTTTGTTGATTGTTTCCTTCACTGTACAGAAGCTTCTTAGTTTGATGAGGTCCCAATTGTTTATTCTGGTTTTGATTGCTATTGCCTTTGGTGTCCTTTTGAGGAAGTCGGGACCTACCTTTAGATCTTGCAGAGTATTTCCAACATTTTCTTCCAAACGTTTGAAGGTTTCTGGATGTAGGTTTAGATCTATTATCCATTTAGATTTGATCTTAGTGTATGGTGAGAGATGTGGGTCTATCTTTTTGTTCCTGCAGGCTATCACCCACTTGTCCCAACAGCATTTATTGAACAGACCTTCCCATTTGCCTGGATTGTCGTTTGTCTTTTTGTCAAAGATTATTTGGCTGTATCTGTGTGGGCTCTCTTCTGGTGTTTCTATTCTGCTCCATTGATCTTCCTCTCTATCTTTGTGCCAGTACCAGGCTGTTTTGATAACCACTGCCCTATAGTATGTCTAGAGGTCCGAAATTGTGATTTCCCCCTGCTAACTTCCTGTTCTGCAGGATGGTTCTAGCTATTTGTGTTTTTTTGTGTTTGCAGATGAACTTTTGGATCATTGTTTCGAGTTCCATGAAGAATGTTTTGGGCAATTTGATTGGGATTGCGTTGAATGTATATATTGCTTTTGGCAGTATAGACATTTTAATGATATTGATTTTACCTATCCAGGAGCATGGGATGTTACTCCATCTTTTGAGGTCTTGTTCAATTTCTTTTTTAAGTAGTTTGTAGTTTTCTTCAAATAGGTCTCCTACATTTTTGGTTAGATTTATTCCCAGATACTTCATACTTTTCTCTGTTATTTTGAATGGTATCTTGCTGGTTAAATCTTTTTCCATCTTGGGGCTGTTTGCATACACTATGGCTGTTGATTTTTGTTCATTAATTTTGTACCCTGCCACTCTACCAAACTCTCGTATAAGTTCTGGCAGTCTCTGTATTGAGTCTCTTGGCTCTTCTACATAAAGAATCATATCATCTGCGTATAGTGAGAGTTTAACTTCTTCGTTTCCCATTTGGATTCCTCTGATTTCTTTTTCTTGTCTTATGGCCTCAGCGAGTACCTCTAGGACTATGTTGAATAGTAGTGGAGAAAGTGGACATCCCTGTCTTGTTCCAGATCTCAGTGGGAAGGGTTCCAGTTTTTCTCCATTCAGTATGATGCTGGCGTTGGGCTTTTCATATATTGCTTTGATTATGTTGTGGATTTTTCCATCTATGCCTACCTTGGTTAGGGTTTTTAGCAGGAAGTGGTGGTGCATTTTGTCAAAAGCTTTTTCTGTGTCTATTGATACTATCATGTGATTCTTGTTTTTCAGTTTTTGGATGTGGTGTATCACATTTATGGATTTCTGAATGTTGAACCATCCCTGCATTCCAGGGATGAATCCTACTTGATCCGGATGAATGATCTGTCTGATGTGTTTTTGAATTCTATTGGCTAGGATTTTGTTGAGAATCTTAGCATCAATGTTCATCAAAGAGATAAGTCTGTAGTTTCCCTTCTCTGTTGGTTCTCTATCTGGTTTTGGTATTAAGGTAATGTTGGCTTCATATAATGAGTTTGGAAGGGTTGCTTCCTTTTCAATTGTTTTGAAGAGTTTGTAGAGGATTGGGGTTAGCTCTGTTTGGAATATTTTGTAGAATTCTGTAGTGAAGCCGTCTGGGCCTGGGCTTTTCTTTGTTGGGAGGTCTTTAATCACTGATTCAATCTCTGCTTCAGTTATGGGTTTGTTCAGGTCGTTTGTTGCCTCTGGGCTAAGTTTTGGCAGGTGGTAGAAGTCTAAGAACTTTTCCATTTCTTGGTGGTCTTCTGATTTGTTGGAGTATAGTGCTTTTAGTAATTTCTAATTATGTTCTTAATGGTTGCGGTGTCTGTTGTTATGTTGCCTTTTTCATCTTTGATGCTGTTAATTCTTGCTTTCTCTTCTTTTTCTTTGTCAGTCGGGCCAGTGGTGTGTCTATTTTGTTTATCTTCTCAAAAAACCAGCTTTTTGATTCATTGATTTTGTGTATCGTTTTTTTTTATTTCTATCTGATTAATTTCCTCCCTTGTTTTGATGATTTCTTGTTTCCTATTGTGTGTGGGGCTCTTCTGCTGTTGTTTTTCCAATTCCTGGAGGTGTGTGTTTAGTTGCTGTATTTGGCGCCTCTCTTGAGCCTTAACATGAGCTCCAGTTGTGATGAGTTTACCCCGTAGCACTGCTTTGGCAGTGTCCTACAAATTTTGGAATGTTGTGTCAGAGTTTTTATTGGTTTCCAAAAATTTTTTGATCTCATCTTTAATTTTTTCTCTGATCCATTGTTCGTTTAATAGCATATTGTTCAGCCTCCAAGAGTTTCTGTATTTCCTGGGGCATTTTGAATTGCTGATTTCCAATTTCATTCTGTGGTGGTCTGAGAGGGTACATGGTATGATTTCTATCTTTTAAGTTATTTAGATTTGCTTTGTGTCCTGTCATGTGGTCGATCCTGGAGAAGGTGCCATGCACTGCTGAAAAAAATGTATAATCTGTGGCCTTAGGATAAAAAATTCTATAAATGTCTACCAAGTCCAGTTGTTCTATTGTTTGTATGAGCTCTGTTGTTTCTTTGTTGAGTTTTTGTTTTGTTGATCTGTCTATTGTTGTTAGCAGAGTGTTAAGATCACCCACAATTATTGTGTGCATATCTATGTCTCCCCTTAAGTCCGTAAGTAATTGCTTCACGCAGCTAGGTGCGTTGCAATTTGGTGCATATATGTTCACGATGGTAATTACTTCCTGATGGATCAATCCCTTCACCACTATATAATGACCTTCCCTGTCCTTTTTGAAATTAAGACAGCTACCCCTGCCTTTTTTTCTTGTCCATTGGCGCGATATATCTTTTTCCACCCCTTCACTTTCAGCTTCTTGGAGTCTTTTCTGGTTAGATGTGTCTCTTGTAGGCAACAGATGCTTGGGTCCTGTTTGATGATCCATTCCATTAATCTATGCCTTTTGATTGGTGAGTTTAGGCCATTTGTGTTAAGAGTTAAAATTGAGAGGTTGCGATTTTGCCCTGCCATACGTATGTGTTTTTGTGGGTGTTGATATCTGTGTAATTGCCCCTCCTTGTGTGGACTTTAGTGGGGAGACCTTCCTGTTTGCCATCTTTGCTTATGATTCACCTCCTTTTTTTCTGGATTTAGTGCCTTTCTAAGGAGATTTTGTAGAGCTGGTTTTGTGCAGGCATATTCTTCTAATTTCTCTTTGCTATGGAAGTTTCTGATTTCGTTTTCAAATACGAATGAGATCTTTGCTGGGTACATTATTCTTGGTTGACAGTTGTTCTGATTCAGGATTTGGAAGATCTTTGTCCATTCTCTTCTTGGTTGTAAGGTCTCTTCAGAGAAGTCAGCAGTGATCCTGATTGGTTATCCCCGGTATGTGATCTTTTCTCTGCTTCGTACTTGTCTCAGGATTCTTTCTTTGTCTTCTTGGAGTGGAACTTGAGCACCATATGTCTGGTAAACTTTCTTTTATTCCTAATTTGCTTTCTAATTATTAAATGTTCTTTTCAACATCCATCATATAGTCTTTTAATTCTGTTATAGCACTGGTTGATTTCTGTGTTGTCATATTCTACTTGAGGTCTGAGAATCAACTTAGTCATGATAACTTCTAGTCTTTTGAACTATTTTGTATTACCTTATATTTGGAGTGCCACTGATTAAGGATTTTGAAGGAGGTTATGCAAGAGAGTTGGCCTCAAATTATTCCTTCTGGTAACAATACTATCAAGGATCCACTGACCTCATTAATTCACTTAGGAGTAGTATGTATTTTTAAAATTTCAATATTTTATACTAATTATAAACAAATTCATGTTTTTGTGAAGTATTTGGTAGAATTTATAAATAAATACACCTAAGATTGGAATATTTTATGCATCTGTTTATATCTACAGTTTCATGTCCAACAAATGAGGGCTATACAATTTTCTGTTGTAATAAATTTTCATTACAGTTTTAGTAAGTTCAGTTGTCAGTTTTAATAAGTTTTTCAAGGTTTGTATGGGTCCATTGTTTTTCCAGCTTTCTTCTCTTTGAATATTTACATTTAACACAATAAATTTTCAGTAATGCAGTTTCAGCAGATTATCAGTTTATTCAGTTTCATTATATTGTCAATTAGTTCAAAGTAACTTGAATTGTAATTGGTTTGGATTCATAGATTATTTAGAAGTATATTAATTAATCTGTAAGTATATTAGAATAGTCTATTTTTGTCATTATTTCCTGATGTGTGCTGTGCTTAAGGGTCATATCGTCAGTGATTTAGAGCTTTAAAACTTGTATAACCTAATATATGGTCAATCTTTGTTTCACACATACTTGAAATGAATGTATTATCTAGTTGTTTTATATCCAATGTTGTGTACAATGAGGAATTCAAGTAGTTTGTGAAAATGAGATAAAGAAATAAGGTGATTTCAGTGCAATAATTTGAAATCTTGAATATCTTTTTTTGTCATAGGCAATTTCCACAAATTTTTGGAACATCCCTTATATCCATCAGTGAAAAAATTCATTCGTCATGTGGTACAAATCCTCTGTATTTTTACTAATTCTAACTGATTATGTTAGCTAATGAAAGATTACATATATATATTGAACATTCTTCATGACTAATGATTTACCTGTTTTTCTTTGGGTTTTACAATAATTCATATATTGGATTACACAATGTGAATATGTCATTGTTATAGTTCTGAACTGAATATTTTTAATACTATGTTTTTTCAGCCTGCCTCCACACTGAGGGTTGATAACTTCTCTTTAAAAGTAAAACATGCTATAGATATCATTATAGTCTGTGATTCAGCAAAAAAAATTACTGTACAAACAGATACACAGTACATATGATATCAGGGAGGGGGAGTGCAATTAGAGAAATATCTAAAAAGGTTTCTTAAGGTAGCACCATAATAATAATGATAAAAAGTAGGTTGGGAATTAATTGGTTGGGTAAAAATTTTTAACTTCCTGGAGAACTAAATTTTTCAAAAGAAAATATCACTTCAATTTTTGTCTTCAAGTCCACTTTGATCCAAAAGTCTGTGGAATCGCCTTTCCATTAGTTAATTTTGCATCGCTCGTTGTTTTCCATCCCTGTAGTTTTTACTTTTTCATGTTTGTGTTTTAGATGAGTTTCTTCATAAGGAGCAGAGAGGTAAATTTGTTCTACGATGGGATCTGATTATGTTTATCTTCCCTGTAGAGGATTTGTTCCTTTTTTATCTAAGGTAATTAATGATGTTTTATTGAGTTCAACTAAATTTGATACAGTAGGCCAAATCTTTTTTCCTTCCTGTTCTGTACTGACATCTTTCTTGCTTTCCTTCATTGGGATTAGCCATTTTTATCATTGTATTGTTTTCTTCCCATTCACTCATGATTTTGTTTGTTTGTTTTTTACATTTTTCAAAAAGACATGTCTTAACCACTGGTTAGTATTTTATGCCTTTGAGGCAAATTGTGAACCTTGAGTTACCCTATTACTTCTGTACCCTCCTATTCCATTATTTAAATCCTTTATTAACTTATTATGATTTTGTACACTCATGTGCTTTGTTTCTTCGTGCATATCTGAGATAGAAAATATTTCCATCAGTGTCGTGATGATTTTGTTCAGGTTTGGAATTTTGTCTGAAATGGCTTTATTCATCTTTATCTTCAAAGCTTATTTTTCTTGCCAATCAAATTTTCATAATCCCTTCATGTATGTATATACTTCAAAATATTTTATTATGATTTTTACATTTTCTGTTGAAAAGTCAGATGGCAGACTTTCTATAATAATTGTTTTCCTTTTTTGTAATACTTTATTTTTACCCTTAATTTTCTGTAGCTTTATCATAGTCACTTAGGTGTGGTTTTCTTTGTGTTTATGTGAAGCTAGCTTTTATAGTTTCTTAATGTATACCTTGAAGTGGGTAAATAATTTTAGAATATTTCCATCTGGTGTTTCTTGAAATATTGCTTCTTCCCCAGGCCCTTTTGCCTTTCATGGTGGGACTGCATTTTCGTGTATGTTAGAGAGCTTACAATGTCCCTACCCAAAAACTACCCAGTTATTTGTGCTTCATTTTAAATATTTTATTGTGATTGCTTCATTTTTCTGATACCTTCTTCAACTTTAATCTGTCATTAGACCCATGAAATAACTTCTTAATTTAAGTTATTGTAATTGTCAGTTTGGAAATAATGGTTTGGGAAAAAATTTTTTATACATTCTAGCTATCTGTCAAAATTTTCCCTCTTATTTACCATATCCTTAAAAAATATTTTGCTAATGATTCTTATGATTTTAAGGCTTTTGTATCTCTTTTAATTTAGATGTCTTGGGTATTATATCTGTTGACTGCTTGTGCCCCAAGTGCAACATCAAACTGTAACAGATATACAAAATTTGAATATATTTACTAGGTACCATGTAATGTTGCATTGCATGCATACATTGTGTGATATCTAATCAGTGAGAATATATTTATTCTTTCAAACATTTAAGAAAAGCACCCAAAATATTATTTTCTAAGACTTTTAAACAGAGAGATATGGAGTACATTATTTTTAGTCACTCTACTATGCAACAGAACCCCAGAACTTTCTACTACTCTATATTCTGGAATCCCTCAATAAATCCTTCCTTTACCTTCCCTTTCTGGCCTCTTATAACTTCTATACTTAATACGAGATCATATAATATTTATCTTTCTGTGGTTGGCTTATTTTACTTAACCTAATGACGTCCAGTTGCATCCATGCTTTTTGGTTGCATAATTTTCCATGCTGCTGGTGGTGGTAGTGGTGGTGGTGGTGGTGGTGGTGTGTGTGTGTGTGTGTGTGTGTGTGTGTGTGTACGCATACCACATTTTCTATATTTGTAAGAGGGTGCACACTTGGGTTGTTTCAGTACTTGGCTATTATGAATATACTAAATAAATATGAAAGTGCCAATGTCTCATTGACAGGTAGATTTCATTCTCCTTGGATATATAGCCAACAATGACATTTCTGAATGAAACATTAACTATTCCATCAATTTTTGATTTTTTGAAAAACTGAGCTATTCTCCGCTACAGCTGTATTAATTTATATTCCCACCAATAGTGGGCTAACAATCCCTATTCTCTACATTCTTGCCAATATTTGTTCTATTTTGACATTTTTTTAATAATAGCCAATCTTAGTAAGGTGATATTTTGATTTACAGATATTTCTCCAATGACGAGTGATGTTGACATTTTTTTTTGTCAATGGTTATTTGTGTGTCTTCCTTTGAGAAATAATTTGTAGCTCTGTTGTTCATTTTTAAATTCAGTTATTTGGTGGGGGGACTGGATTTGCTATTGAGTTTTTCAGTTCCTTTATTATTCTGGATATTAACCTCTTGGCATACATATAGCATGGAAATACTCTTTGCTAGTCTTCACTCACTCTGTTGATGCCTTCCCTGCTGTTTAAAAGATCTTGTTGGGCAAAACCTCATTAGTCTGTTTTTGCTTTTATTTCCTGAGCTTTTGGGTTCTGATATGAAAAATCCTAGCCCATTCCAATGTCCTCAAGTGTTTTTTTGTGTTTTCTTCTAATACTTTAAAAGTTTCATGTCTCATATTTAGGTCTTCAATCAATATTTAGTTGATTTTTGTACATGGTGTGGGAGGGTCTAGTTTTATTCTTCCCCATGTGTATATGTAGTTTTCTCAGCAACATTTATTAAAAAGATTATCCATGTTCCAATTAAAGCTCTTAGTATCTTTCTCAAAGGTCAGATGTAGACATTTGGATTTGCTTCCAGGGTATTCTACTCTACTAGTCTTTGGGTCTGTTTTTATGTCAATACCAAACTGTCTTAATTATTGCAGCTATGTAATGTATCTTATAATCAGGAAGTGTAATCTCCCCTTGCTTTCTCTTTTTTTTTTTTCTTTTTTTGTTATTGTATTTTTGTTGACAATCTTTACATAGTTAATTACGGTAAAAAAAAAAAAAAAGGTTCAGGGGGTATAGGGAAGTGGGTAATAGTATTATGTCCATATTGTTTCCATCATGTATCTGAGGTAAAGGGGGATATTGACGGAGAAGCCCCACCCAGTTTTCTACCCCAAGTCCCGGATGTGGGGCATGCACTGAGATCCTTGCTCAAATGGTTTTAATAGTTCTCCAGTTATGAATCGCTGCCAGTTTCACTCGATGAGGTCGTCCACTGATTGACACAGTCCATCATAGAGTCTTCATTTGCCCAGTATTTCGCTGCCAACATATACCTGAGGTGGTTGCTTGACTTGTTCTGTCCTCTGTCTTTTCTTGGCTAGGGTTCTGAGTCCAGCAGTTCGATTGGGGAAATCTCCAAAGAAACTTTGAGGTATTCCCAGACCAGATTCTTGTATGATCTAGCAAGCACAGGGCCCGGCACAGTCCGTCACCACGATCAGCTGGTGGTTTCAATTGCTGGGTTGGTTCTGTTTTCATTCCTGATTTCCACTGGAACCAATGGGTGTTGCAGTCCAGCCTGGCTCTGCCCAGCACACACTCGGCCCTTGCATCAACCAGTGAGAGCTGTAGCCTAGTTGGGGCGACCCACAATAACCCCCACCAGGCCCACCCCCTACCCTGGTTTGCCAGTATGTATAGCAGACTAGTCCAGTCTGTCCCACATCCTATTTGGCTCTTGTACTTGTCAGTGGGTATTAAAGCTTAGTTCCATCTAACCAACTCAACTCTCCAGCCCTCACGGATGTTGTTGAGTGCCTCTCTGTCTAGCCACCCCAGCCCCCGTCTAGGTTTTCATGCCCTCCCGCGGGAGTAGTAACCCAAGAGGGGGGAACCCACTATTTCCCTCCCAGGTCTCTCTCAGTCCCAGTTTATGCACTCTTCGGGTGGTTCTGTGATTTGACTTGACAGAATTAGTCCCCAGTGCCAGCTTCTGCCAGTTGATGCTGCGGCTAAGCCCAAACATCCCTCACCCACTCTAATTTATGCTTGCACCAGCAGGAATAATCCGCCTAGCCTGGCTTTTCCCTGGTCTAGTCCACATGCAGCACACAGGTGTTGCAGCCTTGCTTAGTCTGGTCTGTCCCCATCCCAACCCAAGCTCTCCAGTGGGAGTAGCTGTCTGGCGAGGGGACAAGCCCCTTAATCCCCCCACCGGCTCTGTCCCTCCCTTCCTGGATCTCGCGCGTGCTGGTTGGGTGCTGCAGTTAAATCCAGTACAGGCAACCTCACTTTAACGTTCCATACTGTGCACTGGTTTTGTCGTGACCAGTCCCAGCTCGACCCACACTCTGTTCTGGTGTTCGGATTTACCAGTGTATGACATGAACTGATTCAGCCTGGTCTGCCCCTGACCCATGCCAAATGTATGCCAGTGGGAAACTTTCCATGGCCTATTCTGGGCTGTTTCCTATCATGCTTCTTGCGCTTACCTGCAGGGACTGTGTCCTGCCAGAGGAGTTGCCCAGGCTCCTCCATCAGAAACTCTCCCAATGCCAGAGCTTGCGCATACCAGGGGGTCCTTGAGCCAGCCCTATTCAGTTCACTTCATGTCCCAGCAGGAACAGTGGCTTTTCCTGGCTTGCTTTCACCCCATTCTGGTTCTTGTTGTTCTGTGTTTCAGCCTAGCCATGGCTCGTCCATACCCACGTACAGCTCACACATGGCTCAGTAGGGGGTTGAGACCCAGCCTAGTCAGTCCCACATCCACCCTGGTTCTCCAGGACACCAGATGGTGTTGGGGTCTGAACTGGCCTGGTGCATCCAATCCCAGTCCACACTAGTGCCTCGGGAGATTGCAACTGTTTCCTAGATAGAACGCAACCCCATTCCAGCACACGCACCCCTTGGTGGGAACCTCAACCCAGTTAAGGTGTCCTCTTACCTCCCCAACTGGGCCTGTTCCTAGTCATAGATCATGCGCCTGCCAGTGGTTGCTCTGACTCAGCTTGTCTCAGTCCCTCACTTGTCCTGGCCTCTGCCTTAGACAGTGTGACTTAGTGTCCTTGACTCAAGTAGACCAGTAGGTGCAAGAGCATGGCTCGGCATGACCTGTACTCCATGCTGGTTTCTAGTTTTGCTTGTAGGCTAAGGTTTGCTCAGTCCTGCCCAGTACATTCTGTTCCGTTACCAATTTCTTCAAAGGAGGAGTTACTGCCGCTGGGAAAGTTAAGGATTGACTGAGATCCCAGAAGCACAGTGGGATCAACCTGGAGCTACCTAAGCAGCGATTCAGACAACCAATACCCCAGAGCTCCCTGGCCGGGACACCAGCAGGCAGAGCCTGGCAACACATGGTGCACTAGCCGCCCTCGGGGAGGCCGAGGACTCGTTCACTGCCTTGCGGCAGTGTCTTTGGCGTGAGCCCCCAGCATTGGGTCCGACCCAGCAGGGGCACCCCCCACAGCCGCCACACTGTGAGGAGTGGCACTTGCCTCCAAACCCAAGGCCCAAACCCCTCCCAAACTCACCTAGCTGCCAGATATTAGCAGCTGGGTGGAGCTAGGAATTTTAAGCCAGTTCTCAAGTTCCCTCATGGCGCACTTACCCTGAGGAAAGCTCTCTTGGGTCCTGGGGAGGCCGAGGACTCGTTCACTGCCTTGCGGCAGTGTCTTTGGCGTGATCCCCCAGCATTGGGTCCGACCCAGCAGGGGCACCCCCCACAGCTGCCACACTGTGAGGAGCGGCACTTGCCCCCAAACCCAAGGCCCGAACCCCTCTTTTTTTTTTAACTGAATTATACTTTGGCATTTAGGGTCTTTTATGGTTCTATGCAGATTTTAGAATCCATTTTCCTGGTTCTTTGAATAACGTCATTGGAATTTTAATAAGGATTGCCTAGGATTTGCAAATCACGTTAGATTGTATGCACATTTTAATTGGATTTTCCCCCTCCATGAATACTGAATATCTTCCACTTTTATGTATCTTCAGTTTTCATCATTACTCATTTATAGATTGCATTGTAGAAATCTTTTCTCACTATGGTTAAATTTATCTCCAGGTATATTACATATATGTGTGTATGTGTGTATATATGTATACACATATGTATGTATATTCATACTGGAAATGAGGTTGTTTTCTTAATTTCTTTTTCAGATGATTCAATGTTGGTGTATAGCAATACTGTTGATTTTTATAAATTGACTTTGTGCTCTGCAACTTTTAGAATTTATTAGTTCGTTCTAACAATGCTTTAGTGTAATCTTTGGGACTTTTTTCATAAAAGTCATGTCATCTTCAGTGATAGTTTGATTTCTTCCTTTCCTTATTTTGTCCACTCTGTTGCCATGATGGATCACATCTACTGATTTGCATGTGTTGAGTCATCCATTCCTCCCTGGGATGAGCCAACTTGATTATGGCGAATAATATTTTTAATGTGGTACTAGATTTTATTTGTTGCTATTTTGTTCAGGACACACACACACACACACACACACACACACACATCAAGGGTATTATACTTCTGTTTTGCTCTGGCTGTGTTTTGTATAGTTTTGGTCACAGGTAATGCTGCCATCTTAGAGGAATGAATATGAAACAATTGCTTCCTCATATTTTTTAAAATAAGAAGGATTGGTGTTGTTTTTTTTTTTTTTGAGCTGTTCCTTTTCTTTAATGGTAAAATTTTCAATTATGAATTTAATTTCACTTCTAATAATTGGTCCATTTGTGTATTATTTTCCCCCATGATTCATCCCTGGTATGGTGTATATACACCAGAATTTTTCCATTTCTTCTAGGTTGTCAAATTTGCTCACATTTTTTGTTTGCAGTAATATCTAACAATTCATTGTATTTGTTATTTCAGTTGTAATATCTCCATTTCATTTATAATGCTATGCAGTTCAGTCTTCCTCATTTTTCTTGGTTGGACCTAGTAAGAGTTTACAATTTTGCTTACTTTTGTAAAGAATCAGCTCTATAGTTTCATTGCATCTTTTGTGTTGTTTTCGTATTCTGTCATTTATTTGTGCTCTGAGTTTTATTTTTTCTTCTATAAATTTTAGAATTTATTGTTTCTTCTCTGCATTACTTGTTCCTTGAGGTATTATGGTAAGTTGTTTATTCGAGATCTTTTTGTTTGTTTTAATTGGTTAAATTTTACACATGCACTGATAACTTTAAACCTCCCTCTAACTGTTGCTTTTGCAGTGTCCCATAGGTTTTGATATGTTGTTTCCATTTTTATTTAAGAAAATTTTAAATTAAGTTCCTGTTTTCATCCTTGATCTATTTATTCTCAGTAGCAATTGGTTTGATATCCATGTATTTATATGGTTTCCATAATTGTTCTTCTTACTGATTTCTGACTTCATTGCCTTATGGTCAGAAAGATGTCTGATGCAATTCCTTTCTACTAAACTTAAGATATTGTTGTGACTTTCAGTATGATCCGTCTTGAAAAATATCCATGTATTTTTTTAGAAAGATACAAATTATGCATCTGTTGGGTGTAGAATTCTGGAGCTGTTAGGTCGAGTTGACCCAGGGTGCAATTTAACTTTGCTTTTTCTTTGTGATATTCTTCTAGATGATCTGTCCATTTCTGAAAGTAGGGTATCAAATTCTTCCACTGTTACTCTTTGTGTCTACCTCTCCCTTTGTGCCTATTAGCTTTTGCTTTATGTATTTGAGTTCTTCAAATTGGGTGCATATATAAAATTGTTACTTCCTTTGGCTGGAGTGAGTCCTTTATCAATAAGTAATGGCTTTGCATGTCTTTTTTCTCTTTTAATAGCTTTTGAATTAAAATCTATTTTATCTTATGGCAATATAGTTGATTTACTTTTACTTCGTTTTGGCTTCTATTTTCATTGAATAACTTGCTCCTTTATTTCACTTTCATTTCATATTTGTCCATACTAATGAAATGGATTTCTTATAAGTGGCATATGATTAGGTGCACTCTTAATATACTTGGTTACTCTATGTCTTTTAATTGGAATATCTAGACCATTTACATTTTAGGTGACTATGGATAAGTGACATGTTACTTTTACCATCTTGATACTTATTTTGTATTTCTATTGTAATCCCCTCAATTTCCCTCTTTTTAAATTTCATTTGTGGATAAATGATTTTTTTTTCAGGTTGTGGGTGTATTTTGATTCCTTGGTTATTATTTTTTAGCAATTCTGTTACATAGTTGTATTTTGTGGTTACCATAAAGCCTTTAAATTTTTCTTTTGGCACTAGGAAGCTATTTTAAAATGATGACACTTCACCATTGAGTATGAAAATGGGCAGAAATACAAAGAGGTAGGAAGTCTAATAAATAATTCTACACTTGTAGTCATTTTCCTAACACATTTTGGATTTTACAAAATATTTTAAAATGTTTATACCTTTTCATCTACTTAAAGAGCAGGGTGGCAGAGAGAGTCATGGAAAAAGAGAAAGAGGGAAAATGAGGAAGGAAGGGAGGGAGAGAAAGAAAATAAATATGCTATCTTCTATCTGCTGGTTCATTCCTCTTATGCCTGTGACAGCCAAGGCTGGGCCTGGACCGAAATCAAGGTCGCTTTGGATTATTTATCAAGAAATCAAATCAGAAAAAGAGTAATCAGATTTGAACAAGCACTCTAATATGACTTGAGGTTTCATAAGTAATGGCTTTACTCACTGCACCGTAATACCCACCTCTCACTTTGCATTTCTGCTGTTGTATTTAACCTCTTTCCATAATCTGAGCCCTTTCATGTTGCTTATCTCAACATTTTTAATTTAATGAGTATAATTTTTCTGGTCTTTACATTAAAAATAGAAATGGTTTACACACCATATTTAGCATTTGAAATTTGTTTATATAATATAGTTTCTATTACTGTTAATTTTCTGCACTTCTGTCATTTTCTTCTTACTTGTCAGCATCTCTCTCTCTCTCTCTTTTTCTTTCTTTCAGTTTGAACAACTCCATTTATTCCTTTTAGCATTTCTTGTACTACCTGGCTGGTGGTGTTAAATTCTCTTAGCTTCTGTGTTCTGGGAATATCCTTAGCTCCCCGTCACATGTGATGCCTGGCTTCACCGGATACAATATTCTTGGCCAGCAGTTTTTGTCCTTTAATAGAGTAAATGCCTCATGCTACTCTAGCCTGGCCTTAAGGCAGCAGCTAAGAAGACAATGACCAGGTAGACCAGATCCCTTTCTGTGTTGTTTGGCTCCTTTCTCTCTCAGCTTTTGAGAATCCTCTCTTTATCATTAACTTTGCAGAGTTCGACTAGGCTAGGTTTTGGAGGAAACTAAGCTGGCTTGAATACGACTGGTAGATAACATTTGACTTTCCTCGCCTAGGTAGCTGTATCTTTCTCGAAATTTTGGATATTTTGTTGGGATTTATTTGAGTATCCTTTTAAGTTCCTTTGGCATTCTCAAGTCCCTCTTAAATCATAATAACTTGAATATTTTCTCTTTTCATACTACTCCATATTTCCTGGAAGCTTCTTTTGTTACTCTTAATTCTTTTTTTTTTCTCTTCTGAATGTGTGTTTTCAGATAACCTGTCTTCGGGCTCACCAACTCTTTCTTTACTTTGATTTATGGTGCTGTAAATGCCCTTTATAATTCCTTTTTTTTTTTTCCTTTTTTACTTTTCAGTTGAGATTTGGCTTGATTTTGTTTTATTACTTCCAGTCTGTACCAGCAGTCTCATTAGAAAATTGAACCAATTCTTTGTGTTCTCTTAAATGTTGCTGAATTTCCCTAAAATAACTACTTTTGGATATTTTACTGAATATTTGGAAATTTCAATTCCTAGAAGGTTGGTTTCTGGCATCTTACCTTGCTTTTTCAGTGCATTCATGTTCCATGAAAGACTTTGAAGCTTGTTGATATAAAACATTGAGCATTGGAGGATTAGTTGAAGGATTAGTTCATTGGACATTGAAGGATGAATTAAAGGATTAATGTAATAACCAGGCAAGTCCAGAGACCATGTCCATAGGCATGTGCCTAGGGAATAAAACTTTTAGGATCTGTCTAGCAGTGTACTTGAGCAGCCCAACACTGAGTCCCTAGATAGTCCTATGGCTCTTTGCTGTCTGCCCAGCACAGGAAGAGAGCTGTAAGGCAGCCTTACAACTACCCAGCAGAACCATTCTGGGTCCCACAGTTCCAGGTCTCCACATAATCCTGGAACATCACCAAGGCTACCAGAGGTCAGCAGTGACACTCAGCAAGATTAACTCTGACCTCCCAGTGGGCAGATAGCAATCTACTGATGGAAAAGCCTATGCCCTGAGTCTGACAGCACTGACTGTGGAATCAGTCTGTGCTTTATCAGGTCTGGGTCTTGGTATAGTGGGCATGGCTCTGAATTCTAGGTGTTGTACTCTATGGGCCTGGAGTTGTGCCATTTGTCAGTAGTTGCAGAGAGATGACAGAGATCACCTGGCTATGAAAGCTCTGAATATTGACTGTACAGGTCAGAGTATGGAGGCAGGGATTGGAGGAGCTCAATATAAATAAATAAATAATAAATAAATAAATCATATATACACATATATGATTTATCATATATACACATATATGATTTATTTATTTATATATTGTTGGAAAGTCAGATATACAGAGAGGAGGAGAGACAGAGAGAAAAATCTTCCATCCGCTGATTCACGCCCCAAGTGGCCTCAACAGCTGAGCCAGTCTGAAGCCAGGAACCCGGAGCCTCTTCTGGGTCTCCTACATAGGTGCAGGGTCCCAAAGTTTGGCCCATCCTCGACTACTTTCCCAGGCCACAGACAGAGCTGGATGGGAAGCAGGTGTGCTGGGATTAGAATCAATACCGATATGGGATCCCGGTGCACACAAGATGAGAACTTTAACTGCTAGGCTATTGTGCTGGGCCTTCTAGCTGATTTTGTAAGAGTGAACCTGCCACTGGGATTTACTTTTGTTTACCTGTTCCCCAACAAAAAATATTTCTTCACAGAGTGCTCCTTGGAGCTGATACAGGGGCAACACTTTTCTTCATTCTTTCTTCAATGCAACTCTTCTTTCTGATTATAACATTCATGAGCTATGATCTCTCACTTGGTTTCGGTAACTCTTATGGCAGTATCTTGGTGTGTGTTCTACAGTTCATGTTGAGGTCTCTGCCTGAGGAGAGGACCAAAGATTACTGAAGCTTCTTAATCAACTGTCATCTTGGTTCAATAGTCTTGTTTCTTTTTAATGTTTGTTTATCATTTACTTGAAAGGAGAATGACAGAATCAGAGAGGTATCTTCCCTCTGCTGGTTCATTTCCTAAATGGCCATAGCAGTTAAGGCTGGGTCAGGACAAAGCCATGAGACAGAAATTCCATCAGAATAACAGGGACCCAAGTACATGATCATCTGCTGCCTTCCCAGGTACATTATCAGGAATCTGGGCTGGGAGCCAAACAGCTGGGACAGGAAGTGGCACTTATTTGGGATGCATACATCCCAAGCAGCAGCTTAAACCCCTTACACCATCTTGGCCACCCTTCCCTGTTTTTGTCCTGGTGCAGCCCTGAATACTGTGTCTATGTCTATGTGATGGTGCCTCTGGTTAACTTTGCATAAACAAGTGTAGGTCCTATCTGGATAAAATGCAACAATATCACCCTAGACCACAGTTTCATTTTTTGATGATCCTGATTTCTTTAACGTAGCTTTGTGTGAACCTTTAAGATATACTTAAAAGAGTGGTTGACACTTAAGTATACAACTATTCTTTTTTCCTTTCATTGTGTTCTTCCAAGCCTATGAAAAGAAAGGGAAAGAAATACTGAGGAAAGCACATGGCATTGAAACACTCCAACATGTACTGGAAGTACAAATTCTCAGACGGTTTCTGTTTCCAGTTTGTAGACTTCTTTTGTATCTGAAAAATAAGAAGGTGCTTTCATCAAAATCATGAATTAAATAATAATGAATAAATATGTGTTCACTTTCCACATTTCACTGTTATGTAAAATATAAAGAACAACAATTATAATCTCATTAGTGTAATTGACTTAGTTTATAATTGTTGCTCGCCAGTAGCACTTTGACATGTATCATTATTTTTGAGACTGCTAATATGCTGAAAAGAATCTGGGTCAAAGAACTATTTGTCCAAGGGGAGCAAGGTAGACACATAGGATAAGGACACATTTAAACAGATGGAAAACCATTAGCCAGAGTGAAGCAGAGAGGGTGCGATCTGGGGAAATAGGAGAGGAAAGGCTCACAGCAGAGGGACACCTGTAGATATGTCGACATGGGGAATCAGTGTTACAGTGACCACATAATTCATTGGTGGTCAGCGATCAGTGCTCCACCAGTGACCAGGAGGGAAAGGGAGTTCACCAGGAACTCAGGAGGGGAACCAAGGCATAGAATTGCTCAACTTGCCGATTTGCTTGATTCGACCATGAGCAGAAGCAGAGTGACAGAGCCCAAGCAGCCAGGTCCAGGGACAGGGTGGGTTTTATTGCACAGACCCTCCAGTGCCACACTGGGCACCATTTTGTGTGTGGAGTAAAAGGATGTGGGGCAACTGAAGGAAAGACAGTGAGCTGTGCAGGTGCTGATGCAGGAAAGAACTCGCTTCTCGCTCAATGCATTACAATAGTCTCACAAGGAAAATAGTACGAACTTGGCATCGTACAGGTTCTACCCAAAATAGGTCCAGGTGGCCCTCAGACCTAATGGCCAGCAGATTCCGGAAAGACAAGCACTACTGACAACTCAGTGATTTAAGACAGCTATTATCTTCATAATCCTGGGCACTGCTCAAATCAGGAGTGGGAGAAAGGTGGTGCAGGCGAAGATGCCACCACAGCACAGCATCACAAAGGGTGTGGAGTGGTGAGCCAGGAGCTAAGGCTATGGAGACTGTGATGGAGGCCTAGCACTAACACTTTAACCTGGGACTAAAACTTGCTGGGAGGGAGTGGCATAAGTAATCGCAAAGGAAGAACTGGGTACCAAATGCAATCAGTAAAATCAGCCTGAGAACCAGTGGGCAACATAGCTTGAAAAATGGCCCTAAGGAGAGGAATCTGCTATTCAGAATAGCAATGACCAAGAGTGAAAGGAGAGACAGAAGCACAATGGAATATTAATGATGCCTCCCCTGCAAAGGATCAAACGCTTTTGTCAACCTTGGGGTTAATTGAGGAAGACATCAAGGAAATTGGGGATAAAGAATTTAAAGAACTCGTTATAAAGCTTATTAACAACAATGAGAAGCACATACAGGAATTCAAGGAATTTAAGGAATATGGTACACAGCAAATAGCAGCAATGAATCAAATGAAAGCTGATATGTTACAAATTAAGAACACAATGGAGCAAATTAAAAATTCAGTGGAAGCCTCAATAATAGAATGAGCGAGGCAGAAGAAAGAATCTCAGAATTGGAAGACATTTCCTTCAACAATGACGAAACAATCAAAAAACTGGAAGTGGAACTAAGTCAAGCTAAGCAAAGTATTCAAAAATTAAAGAGACACAATTAAAAGGCTGAATTTGAGTTATGGGAGTTACAAAAGGCACAGAAAGAGAAGCTGGCTTTAAAAATGTAGTCAATGAAATAATAAAGGAAAGCTTCCTTAATTTGGAGGAAGAATTAAGAAACAAAATACAGGAGTGGTACATTAGATTGACTTGTAAAATTCTGTAAACTGTGAAACAATCTGGGTAATGAAGAAAATTTCTAAGTGCTCATTTTAGCTGATTTGTGTGAGCTACTATACCACTACACATGGTAATCAAACTCTTTTCAGTTGAACACAAGGAAAAGATCCTTAAATACTCCCATGACGGAAATTAGTTAACATATAAAGGAACACTAGTGAGACTCACTGCTGACCTCTCAGAGGAAACTCTCCAGGCCAGAAGAGAATGGAGTGACATATTCCAGATTCTAAAAGCAAAAAAATTTCAGCCCAGAATAGCATACACAGCAAAGCTTTCCTTTGTCTTTGAAAATGAAATAAAAGGATTCCACAATAAATAAAGCTCAAAGAATACACCTTTTTCCAGACCTGCCCTACAAATGATACTTAAGCATGGTCTATTGACAAAGAAAGGCAATAGCACCTACCAAAACCAAAGGCAAACATGGAGACCGTCCGAATAAAACAGCAAAAGAAGACTAAATAAAACAATGAACAACCCATTGCTAAAATCACAGAACCAATTTACTACCTGTCGATATTAACCCTGAATGTTTTTTTTTGTTTTTTTTTTCCTTTAATATTCATTTATTCATTAATTACATTGCATTACATGACACAATTTCATAGGTACTGGGATTCCCCCCCTTCACCCCAAACCCTTCCCCCATCATGAATTCCTTCACCTTGATGCATAACCACAGTTCAAGTTCCGTTGAGATTCCCTAATTAAAAGTTTACACCATACAGAGTCCAGCATCCCACTTGTCCAGTTCAAGTTCAACGGCCTCTTAGGGAGGCCCTCTCAGGTTTGTAGGCAGAGCCAGCAGAGCGTCACCTCGATCAATTAGAAGCTCCAACATATCATCAGCAACAGTCCAGGTATGATGAGGCTGGTGCAGAGTCCACTGATTGACATAGTCCGTCTTAGGGTTTCCCCTTGTTAATGGCATATCAAAGATCAATTAAGTATTATAGAATAATGGACTGGATCCAAAACCAAAACCCATCTATCTCACTAACAAAGATATGTGGAAACAAAGTGAAAGATGGAGAAAGATATTCCAGGTTAATAGAAAGGAAAAATGAGCTGGTATAGCTGTTCTTAGATAATATAGACTTTGGTTTGAAAAATATTAAAAGAGATGAAGAAGGACACCACATAATGATCAAGCAATCTATTCAGCAAGAACAGATCGCCTTACTAGTTTCTTAGGATTTTTTTTTTAATTTCTAATTTTGCTAGATTTTTCTCTTTTCTTTGCTATTCTTGTTTGACTCATCTTCTTATAACATGGTTCTTTCTTGTTGCAATTTGTAGTTTTTTAGTTTCCACTTATTTTTGCTGATTGTTTTTTCATTTCTTGCTTCCTGTTCATTTTTTTTCTTTTTAATAATTCCTTGAGATATGTTATTAGATCATTTACTTGATATATTTCTATTTTTTGTAAGCAACTGATGTTATAAATGTCCCTTTCAATTCTGTTTTTGCTACATTTCATGGGCTTTGATATTTTTGTTTTTATTTTCAATTTTTTTAAAAAATATGTTTTTCTTATTTTCTTCAGTGACATGTAGGTCTTCTTTAAGAATGTTTTTTACGGGCCCGGCAGTGTGGCCTGGCAGCTGGGGTCCTCATCTTGAGGGCCCCGGGATCCCATGTGGGCGCCGGTTCTGATCCCGGCAGCTCCACTTCCCATCCAGCTCCCTGCTTGTGACCTGGGAAAGCGGTTGAGGACGGCCCAAACCTTTGGGACCCTGCACCCACGTGGGAGACCCGGAAAGGTTCCTGGTTCCCGGCTTCGGAACGGCGCGCACCGGCCCGTTGTGGCTCACTTGGGGAGTGAACCATCGGATGGAAGGTCTTCCTCTCTGTCTCTCTTCCTCTCTGTATATCCGGCTTTCCAATAATAATAATAAAATCTTTAGAAAAAAAAAAGAATGTTTTTTACTTTCCTTTTTATTTCTTCAGTGACACATTGGTAATTTGGTAGCATGTTATCTAGCTTCATGTTTTTGTTAATTTTCTGGGTTTTTCTCCTGTTGTTGATTTTGTTTTATGGATTTTCATTTAAAGGGATATATAGTAACACTTCCAAATAAACGACAGACTCCCAATGAAAGTGTTAACTATATCTTGACAATAGGATGCTGGACTCTGCCATTGTTCATACCTGCAGTGCACTTACATAACAGGATGATGGACTTATGACTGTCTATGGAGGACCATACTATTGTGTTAATAAAGGGAAATAAGTGGGAGTGAGGCAATTTGAGACTGGGGGAGGAAAAATACCAGAAACTATGGAACTATATCATAAATAAATGAATAATACATAAATAAATTTTAAAAAATAAAAATAAGTATTTGTCCAAACTCAGTTTTTCATCCACGTGTCCCATTTTCAATCAATAAAATCAGACAAAATGAACCATTAAGTTCATGATTTATGCTTTTGTGCATGGAAATTAATGTTGTCTTGTATAGTAGCTGATACAAATCAGCTAAAATGAGTACTTAGGAACTTTCTTCATTATCCAGATTGTTTCACAGTTTACAGAATCTTACAAGTCAGTCTAATGTCTGAATGAAAATGATGATCATATGCATTATAATTACATAAAAAGTTGCTTTCAGTACACTGGCCATGTCCTGTAGATTTAGAAAATTAGTTATTCAGATGGTTGCAAGTTAAACAAACCCTGGAATAACTTTAGCTATGCTGCAGTGAAATTCCAGTCTAGTTATGTAAAACTAGATCTTTAGTGTTCTGAACTTATCTTTTGCCTCTGGCAATTTGTTGGCTATTCCTGACTATTTGTGTTTTCCTAGTACTTTATTACATTTGTTTTATTGCTGTTTTAACATTAAAGCACAGGTGAACTTCAAATTACAACTAATAAGTAAAGAATATACTAAGTCCTTAGCCTACAGTCCACTAATTAATTATTTATGAGTGAATTACAAGTAGCTTGAAAATATATATGAGAACTTTCTCCATAAACAGAAATGGTGCTATTTTCAGGTTGATAACATCAGATATTACAACTGCCAATAAAATTTAAGGATGATCAACTTTATATCTAAACCAAAGGCTTAAGATTACTTTATATGTTACTCCATGTCAAGGAAAGCATGGAGGCTTTCCTTTATTTTTTTTAAAAAAAATTATTTACTTATTTGAAAGACAGAATGGCCGAGAGGTCTCCCACCTACTGGTTCACTCGCCCAGTCCTTGCATCTGCCAGGGTTGGGCATGGCCAAAGACAGGAGCCCAGAGCTCCATCTGATTCTCCCAATGGCTGGCAGGTAACTGGCCCATCATGATACCTTCCCAAGCTCATTAGCAGGGAGCTGATTTGGGAGTGGAGTAGCTGGGGCTTGAACAGGCACTCCAAGATAGAGGATGGAGGTTTCTTAAGCAGTGGTCTAACCTGCCATAACACAATCCAGTCCCTGAGAAGATATGTTTAATCCCAGCATATTGGAGAATAATAATAAAGAGGTATTACAGAGTAGAAAGCAGCAGTTTTATATAGTTGTTAATCACCATTTTCTTGAATTCTTGGGAAAAAATACATTAGTTATTTGATCGGTTTAGTGCAACGATATTTATAGTATATATTGTGTAAATAAATATACAAAGTTTAGCTTAAGCAGTCTACCAGTGATTATTTTTTTCAAAACTCATCTTCTGTGTTGAATTTCAAATTTTGAAAATATTTTAAGTCTGATAATGCTGACCTATGTTGAGATTATTCATGCAGTCTTGAGACAAGACTTCAATTATTTTCTAACTGTGAGGCTGATCTAAAATTGTATTACCTATCTCTAGAATGATTCAAGATCATATTTTTTTTTCTGTTACCTATTCAGGCCTGAAGTGTTTTAGTGCAGCCAAGATGATTTTCAAATTCCAGAAGGCCAGGAGTTTTCTGAATCTTTGCCCTTACCATGAGCATTGCACAACTGGGAAACATTAAGAGGGCCACAACAATAATTCACCCCTTGCCAAGTGCTTGCATAACCGTGTTGCTTACATTGATCAAGACGATGGGATGATGTGGAGATAACTTACACAGAATACTTGCTGTATTTCTTAAGCTGCCATGAACCCCAGATTTTTAATTTAATGGGGTTTCTCTAATTCCCCTCCATATTTTGCAGTACACAGGTAGTCCTCAAATGGTGTTCAGCTTTAAATCTAAATGAGTTCTTACATAGATTTGATTGAATTTCAGGACAAATATTTTGCATTGTCTTAGCTAGTTGGCATAGATACCTCAAACTGGCTGGCTCAGTTCATTTTTTTACAATGACAGTCATAGGTAAATTGTCAGACAATTCTGTGTGTCATGCCGCACAAAAGCATGTACTCATGTGTAGTTATTTAAATATGCATCTACTCCATAATACATAATATGTGTTTGTATTAGATAAAACCATTGAAGATTGATTTTTAGGAGGCTAGAAATAGTCAAACATCCACAATTTCATATGGTTCAAACATGTGTGGTGTGTATACATATGATAGTGTAGCCAGATGACTGGCATCTAATATTAGTCTTTAAAGAACAATATCTAAGTTATAAGTAGTTACATTAGATCTTTGAACTGATATGAAAAATACTTCTTTTGATTAATGTGAAACTACTTAAATTTTTCTTTACTTGACAAAGTATTAATTAGTCCAAAGTTTAAGTGTATTACATTTAAAAGTATCTATAAATGTGTTGCTTAGTATATTATTTTTACATAGTAATACAAAAGAATTCTCATTTCTGCTTAAGTTTCTCCAATATCCTCAGAAAATCTCCAAGAAATGAAATAGGAAAGTTTCACTTTCCTTATAAGCAAAAACAAACTTTCATTGATCAAATAATTAGCAGGGGACAGAAGATTCATTAACTTAGCCATCGGCTAGCTGGAATCTAGTATGGTCTGGGGACTAAGAAAAAAATGCAGCTTCTATCTACATGGAGCTACATTCCAGTGAAAGAAGAGTGACAATACATAAAGAAGTAGATATAACTATTAGCTTCAGATATACCTCAGTCATGAAGACAGTGAGGCAAAGCAATGAGGCAGCCAAATTGTTGATTATAGTGATGGGGCTCACAGCAGCTAAGTTCAGCAGAATCAAAGATCTGAGAGCAGTGTAGTCCAGTCCTGGCCGAGGACTGAGTACAAACAGAGGCCTCAGAAAGCAAAGAGTGTCAAAGCTGGAACAACAGAGAAACCCAAGCTGCTAGTGGTAGCTGAGAGGTCAGGATGGAAGAGGAAGGGCAGACCAAGGAAGGGAGGAGCCCGGGCTCACCCCAATGAAGGTGGCTCTCCACAGGGTCAGGTTTTAATTCATTCTCTAAGGTAACTGGGAGGTCACTGGAACCATGTAGACAGGAAAGAGATGTCAGCTGATTCAGGCTTTCAAATCCTCAGTCTGGCTCCTGTTTGGAGAATTGTGCAGTCTAGAGCGTGAAAGTCAGCATTAGCAGCTGGTGGTTGCTGTAGGCCAGAGAGATGAGGATGGCTTGTGCAGTGGTGGACAGTGTTCAGATGTGGGTATTTGACAGCAGACAAGTGGGACTGCATGCTGGATTGGATGTTAAGTAGAGACAGAAATATCCAGAGTTTGGATTAAGTGTCTATCATGTTAGCTAAATAAAATGCACTTGAGAATAATTAACACATTCTAGGGGTTTTTTTTTTTTTTTTTTTTTTAGCACGTATTGCTTGGTGGTACCAATCCCTCAGTGGGAAGTTGAGGAGAAATGAAATTAGAGAAGGGAGGATGCAAAAAAAAAAAGTTGAGAACTGTGCTATGGACACATAAAGGTTGAAATGTCTAACAGTGAAACAGTTGAAATCCAGAGAGATGAGAACTGAACTTGAATTTATTGACATAGATGCTATTTAAAGCCTTGGAACAGGATGAGCTCACCTAGGCAGACAATGTAAAGGGGAAGAGGGTGGAGGACGAAGATTCCCACCAGCATTTCTGAGATCAGGAAAAGAGAAGCCAGGAAACAATTCAAACGCAAACACATCTGGTTTTCCCATCAACTGCCTATATCACTGGCACCTGGCCATGCTTCGAAAGACACTAAAGCCTCCTTCTGCATTCCTAGTGGTGAGGGTTGAGGCTTCTGGCTTGGACCCTGATGACAGGAATTTTCCAGTTAGACTTGAGAGTGGCACAAAGAAACTGTGGTATTAATCTGCTGCTCCGTGTTTACTCTGAGATGTTTTTCGTGCAGTCAAATGTGACCCCTGATGATAGCTCCACTGCTTCAAGCTGTGCCTTTATTATATATTTCCCTTCACACAGAAGCATGAGCATCTCTCAGCTACAAAGATGTTTTTATATGAAAGTCTAGAACTGGAAAAGAATGATTCCATATTCACTATATTATTCATGACAATCTGTCAGCCCACAAAGGCCCATGTAACCCACAGGAATATGAAATCAAAGTATAGATAATACATGAACCCTCCACAACAGAAATAATAGAGTTTATGGAAATATTTGCTTAGATTTCTTAGGCTACTGTGAACACATTTTCTTTTCTTTCATGGACTTAATGAAGTAAAAAAAGAGTTTCCTGGCAGAGGCAGAGCATGGTGACAAGGAACAGGGAATGACATTTTGGCCAGTTACATGTGAAGTAGTCAAAGTATATGCATGTCAATTGAGAAAAAGAATTCTGCAGAAAAAGAGGAAACTGAAATCTAGTCTTCTGTTTGTTCTGCCCTGAAGGGAGACTGTTCTGTGACTCAGTTTCCTTTCCTTTTTTAATGGCTGTAAGAATCCCTTACTTTGCTGCCGTAAGATAGGTATAAAATGATGTGTTGCTTAATAACTGGGCTAGGTTCTGAGAAATGTGCTATGAGGCGATGTCCTTGTATCAACATGTTATGGTTAACACAGACCTAGATGATATAAACCGTTCCCATTTCTAGGTTACATGGTATGTGTTTTTATTATGTATCTTTATATACGCATACTTGTATTTGATACTGTTGCTCCTGAGTGGTGAGAACAAAACTGAATGAGATTTCATGAGCACAAGAAAAGATGCTAAGTTAACAAGTCTGGTAAACATTAGATGTACGAGGCTGCTGCTGGAGTAACGTGGCTTAGGGCTTTAGAGTAAATATGTCTTCTTATTAAGTAGGAGTCTGCACTGAAGAATTGATGAAATCTTATAGACACTGAAGCCAGTAGCATAACTGTGTGTTATTGTTATCAGATATTATGGCCTATATGTAATTGTTTAAATGTTTTTAAAACATTTTTTAAAAAGATTTATTTACTTGAAAATCAGAATTAGGGATTTGATGGGAAGAGAGATTAATCTTCTATTTGCTGGTTCACTTCCCAAGTGGCTGTAATGACCCAGAAAGAGCCAGGCTAAATCCAAAAACTAGGAGCTTCCTTTACTTCTCCCACAAGGGTAGCAAGCACTCAAGCACTTGGGCCATCTTCTATCACTTTTCCCAGGCCATTTTCAGAAAGCTAGGTCAAAACTAAGGCAGCCAGGACACAAACTGGTGCCCATATGAGTTGCCAGCATTGCAGGCCTCAGTTTTATCCATTATGCCAGAGTGCCAGCCCAAGTATTGCTTGCTAATATAGCTGCCAGCTCATTAGGTTTGTTTACACCAGCATCGCCACAGACATGTGGTAATGTGCTGCACTATGATGTTACTATGGCTACAATGTCACTAGGCATTTCCAGCTCCTTTGTAATCTAACAGTACTACCCTCAATTGTACAGCCTGTCATTGACTGAAGAGGGGTGATATTGCACATGACTATTTAATATATACATGTATGTGCAGTATATATATGTATAGAAAGACATACAATATGTGCATTCCTGTGTAACACAGAGATGTGGAAATATCTAAGTAACTAGTGACTATTGTTCATCATAATATCATTAATGTTGTCTTGTATCTCATGGCAAGTTTTGTTTAAAACTAATGGTACTTAGGGATCTGTGAGTGGCAGAAGTTTAGTAACAATACATTAAATTGCAAAAAAAAATGATTCAAACAATTTCAGAAGTTTTATTCATAACATTGTGATTAGGTCACCCACTTTCTCATTAGCTCTTCTAATTTTTCCTAACAGCAGCCTGAGTGAGCTGTCCAAAGAGATATAATTCCAGCTTTCTTAAGAGCTTGAGGGCCTGCAGAGGAGAATTCAGTTGCTTTCACAAGTCATCTTCTTGTGTAAATATAATCAGTAGCATCTTCATAATATGCCTCCAGAAAGCAATCTGGAATTTCATTACAAATTGTTATTTACTATTTTAGCACTGCTCCATATGCCAAGCCAGGAAGAGTTCCTGCTTAAGATTTCATAGTTTCATCAATGACTTTCCCTACTGCTTAACCCGTTCTTGTGCGGTATCATCTGTGCCACAATAACACCATTGTTGCCTTTTAAAGGATGTTTTCAGTTTCGTAAGATAATACACAAGGGTCCTGTGAGTCCTCCAAATCTAATACAATCTTACAAGGCAGATTCACTCTATGATTGAAGTGGATCTGCAGATAAGAATTACCAAGGACTGTGTAAACATGTTCATTGATGTCTATCGTACTAGGCACGCTTGGGACTCACATCTCTGCCCACTGACATTCTTGATCCATTAATATACAATTTTAAGGTTTATTTGTTTTTATGGGAAAGGCAGATTTACAGAGAGGAGATACAGAGAGAGAGAAAGATCCTCCATTCACTTGTTCATTCCCACAAGTGGCCACAATTGCCAGAGCTGAGCCAATCCGGGAGCCAAACACCAGGAAACCCACCCTGGGTCCCGATGCAGATGGGAGTTTTCAAGGCGTTGGGCCACTGCTCTCCCAAGGCACAAGCAGAGAGCCTGATGGGAAGCGGAGCAGCTGAGACATGAACCGAAACCCATATGGGATCCCAGTGCTTTCAAGAAGAGGATTTAGTTACTGAGCCATCATGCCAGGTCCCATTAATAGACAGTAAAATGCATTCGGTGTACCTATGAGCTTTGGGAAATATAACCTGTACTTTCTCATTCCTTTGCACAAAAATATTTCACTTAAATTCATTTTCAAAAACTCAATAGTCAAAAAATTGAAAGCACTTAGCAGCAAATGAGGATTTTTCTCAGTTCATACTTTGTTTTATACAATGAAAGAGTTCTTTTTAGAACAGAATATTGGAGTTTTAATGTCTAATGTGTAAGTGTTTTGATATGATTTCAATTAATTTCTTGAATTATGATAATAAATGCAGTTTACCAACATTAAAATATTCACTCAAATATATACAACCCCTCATTATAATCAAGGCTCATGATTCCTATGCTTATATTGAACCTGGAAGGACTAGCAGCACAAAACTAATCTAATGATACATCACTGAGTGGTAAATGTTTAATTTCTTGCTCTCTATTTAGACTTCTCAGTTTCTCAAGAAACACATGTGAATTTCCAAACCAGACACAAACACAAAATGACATAATAGGCAAAAGTACCAAAAGGGTAAAAATTTCTCACACCTTCAAATTTCCCCCTTTTCTGCACACTTTGCAGATTCCATGGTTGCATCTAAAACTATTGTCAGATTTTTTTCACTGAAATAGTTCAGCATCCTGAGGGTATTTTCATTATGGATTTTCTGGCTAAATTAGTTCCTAAGACTGGAATGATTTTTATATGGTTCTCTGATATAATATAATATATTTCTGGTAATTTAGCTTATTCTGGACAAAAAGACAAAGGCTTTAACAAATAGTAGAATGTAAAGGATATACGAGCTACACATGTGATTTGCTTTGAAAGCATTATTTTTACCTTGTCATTGAAAAGCAATGTAAAATTGCTGTAAGTAATTAGACAAATACAACAGTGTAAATGTTGACACTCATTTTCAACATTTTAATTGACAATATAAACTTGTACTTGTTTTTTAGTAAAGAAGTTTATACCTATGATTATAGATATTTCAAAAGTATAAAACTATATAAAATAATATGATTAGTATCTGTGTACCCACAACCTACATAGCTATTCATTCAATGAATATACATTGATAGCTACAAAGGGAAACATTTCCTAGGCACTGGCAGACTCCACAGTAAGGAACACAGGCAACAAGACAGATAAACATAATAAGTATAGTAAACCCAATGCGTGTGCACCAGATCATAGTGATAACTGCTGTAGAAAAAAGCAGAGCAGGAAGACATTAGGGAATGTTGAGGCACTGGGTGAATTCTTACTGTGACACTTGTGTGCTCCACTGAACAGACCACTTCTGGGGGAAGACATGAAGGAGTTGAGAGCAGGGACTCTGTAGATGTCAGAGGGAAAAATGTAAGTGAAGGGCAGAGCAGCTACCAATGCTCAGAGGTACAAATGTGCCTGGTATTTTAAACCTGTTACCTCTTGCTTTTGCTTCATTTTTACTCTATTTTAGTTTATACTTTCAAAATGTTAAATTTCCCTTCGGGTGTCTTTTTAGCTGAATATCACAATCTTTGCAGAAAGGCAGTATTCACTGTCATTCTTTTCTAAATATTTTGTAATTTCTATCATTTGCTTCTATTCCATGTTTATTTCAAAGTGTTATTTTAAACTCCTAAATGTCAAAGGTGGCAGAGAGACGGATGTGTATTTCAAAATGGAATACATTGTTTTTAGAGATTGCTGCTTCTGAAAAAGAATTCTCTGTGTCTCTAAGAATTCCTTTGCAGCTTGTTGAATCGCTAATTTTTGTTTTAAGAATCTATGAGAAAGGAAACAATATTTTTCATAATTTTTGTAATGTATGCTTAAATATAGGCATCAGATAGAGTTCAAATGTCAAAATTGTCTATTTTCTTACTAGTTTTTTCCAACTGGTTTAGTAACTATAAGGAGGTTAAAGTACCCTGCCATGAATTATAGATTTGTGAAATATTCCTGTAATTCCCTCAGTTTTTGCTTTATATACTTTCAGGGCTGCCTACTAGGTGAATAATTATCTTCTGGATATTTGTTACTTTCATCTCTGCTATCGAGTTTATTTAATCTAAAAACATTAATAGTATTTTGATGATTTTCTAATTAAAGTCTTCTATTCTCTTTTGGTTCCTATATTTCTGCCTTTCAAAAAAATCTCAATTTTTTTCAAAATTTCTATGTGTCTTTTTCTCTGTCTCATTTATT